>NC_092866.1:49540349-49551972 GCF_032062135.1 Pyxicephalus adspersus | reverse complement strand
CAGGGAATCTGACAAAACATTAAGCCAATTACTGATTATAGTTTAATTAGTTTTTTTATAGACATTATTACTACATTTTGAATAAATAAAATAAAATTGATTGGTTGCAACAATAGAATTTCAGGGAATAATTCTTCCATTGCATAATTATCTGTGAGTTGCTAATGCATACATTGAATTCCCAATATATAGGCTTTAAAATAAGATCATTACATCTTCTGCTTCGGGTATAATTGAAAGCTTTGAAATCTTGGTTTATAAGCATTCCTACTGTGCTCCCACCTTATAATTTAGTTAGGTTGCTTTTATTGTATATTCAGTGCTGCTTCACTGCAAGTGATTTTCATTTTTTTTTCAGCTTGAACATTACATGAACGGTCAGACTGATGAAATCAGCAGAAAGGAAATATTGTCCATGACAGAAGAGGAACTTTATTTAGTCCATGAAGAGGTACGATGGAGATCAATCTATTCTCCATTTACCAACTGAACCAAAATTATGAGAATTGTTCATTGACATTTAAAGAGCCATCTTAATGTTCATTACACCATTCGCATATTCAAGTGCTGTTTTTTTTCCCTTCTTTTGCATCCTTGGCAGAAAATCGATCTTAACTGGTAATTTCCCTGCCATGTGTTTTATGATTTATCCACAGCTAAAAAGTATGATTAAAGTTAGAAAGAAAAAAAAAAGGGGGAAAAAAGTAATGCATGAAATTTTTTAAATATTATGAGACCAGTGTCACGCCGAGAGGCTTTTTAGAGCATATTGTGCTGTCTTTATAGAGAGGCTTATTATTTTCACTTCTTTCAAAGTGTCGCAATTAGTTTGCAAGGGTAGAGCTACTATTATGTAAAAGGGATACTCTGTCCCCTGCAGTGCAGGAAGAGGGCTGGGGAATGGAACGTGTTCCTTGTGGAATACAACGGGTTAAATCAAATCGACTTGTTCCCAGCACCCATGCTGGGTAGTTGACAGGCACGGTCTATAAATGAAATAATCACACAAGATTGGTCCCAAGAAAAAATGGGATATTATTTCATGTAGATTCCCGAAATGCGAAAAACAATTTTTTTTTTATTTTTGGTAAAAGCGGTATTTGCCAATTTTGGTCCATTATCATCAGAAGCTTAAAATGAGAAGAAGTTAATGAATAATACATGTCCTTAATGTCTTTTTTCTCCTTTAAACACATAACTGTTATCTTGAATCTGTTTCTCCGATTAACATTTTTAAGTTGTGTACAATCTGCCTTGACATGCATTTTGTCTTAGATAGGTTTGATATTGGGACCAGTGACCACCCTATTGAGTGATTCTACTTATGCTGTTTTCAATAGTAAACAAAATTATTGTTGGCCCCTTCATATCTGTACATCGAGATGTGTTGTGTTACTGTACACATGCTTAGATGCAGTACTTTTATTGTATTTTAGATTGGCGGCCAATACACAGATAATCAATGTGATTTGTGGTGCAGGTTTTCTGGCACCTATTGTGCTTGTGTATTGGAATGCCATTCCAAAAAAAGCAATATGGCACAAGCTCTATTTTAGGTTACAAGAACACACAGTTAAATGTGCTTTAAAGCAAAGCTAAACCTTGGGGATACTCATTTGTCCCTGTTCCATCACAGGTGCCGCCATCTTCTCGCTTCTCCTCTTCCACATTCGGATTTTCAGTCATCTTTATTGGCCAGGCAGAGATGACTTAATTCAGTCCCACCATCAGCAAGGCATACTTGGATTGCCGGCATATTTGCCAAAAATTGCAGATTTTGACAGCAGTGCAGTATTTAGGCAGGTAAGAATACTTATTGCAGCAGGGACATTGCCTTTTTATGCAATAAGGACCTGCCTGATTTAAAAGTGGAACTTTAAATGTGAAAGGGCTTAAACACTGATTTGCTGCTTCTAACAAAAAAATAAAATAAACATACAGTTAGGTTAATTGGCCTCCCCCAAAATTGACCTTAGACTGTGGTATGACATATGACTATGGTAGAGACACTAGATTGTGAGGCACAGTTAGTAACATGACTATGGACTTTGTAAAATGCTGCGTAATATGTCAGAGCTATATAAATACTTTGTAATAATATTAATAATAATATTAATATTAATAATAAAACTAAGCCTAACTATGGATTATCTGGTGTGGCCGATCACAATTCAAAACACTTGACCTTGTTAATTTATCTGATATTGAGAATCGAAATAGAATTGAAAATTCTGTAAATATTTATTCGATTATCTAGTAATGTCAGATGCATAAATTAGGTCTGGGGGGAAGAAGCTGCAGGGGATAGGTCACAGCAAAGTTTGCCTAAGTGTTATGTTTAGATTTTTTTTAGACCTAAACAACATACAGACCAACCAAATAAAATAGTTCTAGAAATAAAATATCCTTACACCAAGGTATAAAGCAATATTCTTAGCAAAATATACCAATAACAGTTAGTAACATGACTATGGACTTTGTAAAATGCTGCGTAATATGTCAGAGCTATATAAATACTTTGTAATAATATTAATAATAATATTAATATTAATAATAAAACTAAGCCTAACTATGGATTATCTGGTGTGGCCGATCACAATTCAAAACACTTGACCTTGTTAATTTATCTGATATTGAGAATCGAAATAGAATTGAAAATTCTGTAAATATTTATTCGATTATCTAGTAATGTCAGATGCATAAATTAGGTCTGGGGGGAAGAAGCTGCAGGGGATAGGTCACAGCAAAGTTTGCCTAAGTGTTATGTTTAGATTTTTTTTAGACCTAAACAACATACAGACCAACCAAATAAAATAGTTCTAGAAATAAAATATCCTTACACCAAGGTATAAAGCAATATTCTTAGCAAAATATACCAATATAATATAAGTGTATAATTTAACTGCCAAAGAATATTTAACTTTGTTCATCCAGCTCCTGTTCTCTAAGTATCTATGCACCGAGTAGCACGGTAGACCGGTTGTTGACCATTATAGTTTGGTCAACTAGCAACCCCATACCCATGCTGACTAAACACCAAAGGGGCAGAAGTGCATTAACAATCAATTGAATGCCATAGGTATTCTGTTCTATCTCCTCTGAAAGTAAACTCCCAGTGTTAGACTGACAGTTCTAAACAGTTCATTTGGGTTAGATTGCACTGCTGGCTTCCCTCTCCCAGTCTAGTTGGGCTGAGGTTTACATAAAAAAAATATATACTTAATCTTGGTTGTTTTTTTAAATGAATACATAATTTGTGTTTTTATAGCTGCCTGGGATTTAGCTTTAAATCCCTTTTCGTCTTGGATAGGAATTCCTAATACTATGAGCTTGACTAAGTGAACAGCCTAAACTCCAATTGGAGATCAACCTCCAATGTAATCTGTGAAAACAGAGCTGGGATTATGTACCAATTTACTCTTTCCACTGGGAACATTAAAGCAGGAGGCAGCAGGAGGGCCTACTAGGCAAGGTGAGAACATTCTGCTGACACTACTACCTGAGACAAAAATGATGTCCTGCCTGTTAGGGACATTCTTGAAGGGCTCTTTCCCTTATTTGTGATTTTTTTTCTTTTTTTGCCATTTAAAATATTTAAATATTCTGTTGCTGAATCTTGAGTGCTTTGTAAATTTTTCCAGATCACTGCAGTAATTAGGTGTGAAACATTGCTTCCGTGCAGGAGCATTCTGTATTAAGACCAGTCACTACTTTTCTCTCTTATTATACAGGGACCGGTCTTGTATAGTGGGTGGACATCTCTTGCCCCTACATCATCACAGTGATTCTGTTAGTAGATCAGAATTTAGACCTTTCCAACAGGCCGGACCTAATCCTAAACCCTAATCCAGGTTCCCTGTCTTTCTTTGGATTGCCAAGTACTAAATGGTGACAGGCTCTCTTTAAGTTAATATACTAAACAAATATATATTACAAATATGTCAGTCTTGAAAATAGTTTATAGACAGTTTATGAACACATTTTAGAAACTAGGAAATCAAATATTTCAAAGACAGACTTAATCCTAAATAATACTATTAGTATTAAAGATACTTGTGTTGTTTTTAGTAAGAATTTACTATCCCCATGTCAAGTGTAACTTTTATTGCTGCATTATTTTTATTGTTCTAACTAGTTAAATTACTTAAAAATATTACCATTAATGGCTAATACATAGATGGTCCCTATTCATACAGAATGTTTTGTGTTTTAATGTAAATGAACAGTGCAGGACTGGGTTATACAAAGCCCACCAACTGACAAGTTAAGGCTATCATATAATCAAGATTAATATCTGGTGCAAGCAAATATTTTTTAATAGGAGTAGGCAGAGAAGGGAGTCACCTTGGGCACTTCATCAGAAGGTTGGTTCTAAAAGGACATAACCTGCAACCTGTGCTTTTGAAGTAGTTCATGGCTGGGGTGGTATTGATGAATGGGGAGGGCCATTAGATCTTCTAAATGGATAAGTCAATAGCTTAGTACTGTCGTAGAGTAATGTTTGCAACTTTTCAACATGACAAACTGTATTTTATATTTTATATTCATTATATAGTTATAGTAATGCAGTGGGAAGGGTAAAGGTCTACAACTATGTACTACACCAGAAAACAGCCATGGCTTTTCAAGCCTATTAGCTAACATTGGCTTTGCTACTTCAGATCCAGAAAACTCTGCCATGGAGTGTTTTGAAGACCTCAGGATCCATGTTTTAACAATTTGACTTTAGTTTTTTTAAATCATTTTGCTGGAATTTTTGTGAAGATAAGAGTTTGCACATTTCTTCCATGTGTTGTGCAAGCAGCTGCTTAATCTTCCATAGGTCTTCTGGTTAAACCAGATACAATTAGGCAACAGATATTGATGTCAGTGCACTGGGAGGAAATGGGCACAGCTTCCCGGTTACCAGTGGGAGGCAGGTGGATTACAGTGTTCTCCCCAGACCCTTTTAGCTGGGCGCACCACCAAGCACTCTTCAGTAACCACCCGTCTCTTTTGGGTGGTTACTGAAGAGATGTATCTGCAAAAAAATGCCACCTGCCTACAGTTTCTTTCCACTCTCAAAAATCTGGGTGGAACTGACAATTCTGACAGCCCAACAACTACTTCCACCCTCATGTACCTTTGTAGGACATGTGGCAGAGTGGCAACAGCAGTGATTTCCTAGCAGGAGCAACAGTGTTGTCAGCCTGTAAGGATCCGGCTGATCTAATAAAATGATCACTAGCTATTTAAACCATCAAACCGGGTGGGCACTTTTGAAAACAATATATAATTCAGTACTGCTTTGCATGAAGTGCAATACGTATGAATTTCACATTTTGTCTATAGTTCTACTTTAATTAGCCTCAGCAAACCATTCTGAATAGGTTTGGTGCTTTCTGGTAGCAATTGTGCTTCTCTTCCCCCCTTTCTCTTGTTGTAGTAACCACAGATTTGTTTCTAGTCTTTTCTATAGAGCTCTTCTTGTGTAGTTCAGGTCCTCCCCATCCCTGTATACATAGCCACTGCATGCTGTGTTTTTACTAAGATGGGAACAGTGAAATGTGGCCACAATGGCAAATGTGCGTTTTCTTCCAGCGCAAGGCTACGTAAGCCCTTCTTTTGTGAATGGAGTGGATGGGGTCAGATAATGTTTAAAGAGAGAGCCTTTCTGTCTCCCAGGCTTGCAGCTTTCCACATGGATGCTCATCCACACAAACACATTGAATTATGAACAGACCTATTAATGGCAGGGTCAAGTTTGGTCTCCTTTTACTTCCATTCACATTTTATCTCAGAATGAAAAGATGGAAAAATGAGAAACAAAATACTATGAGTTTGCCATTTAAAAAATAAATAAAAAAAATAAAAATGAAAAAAAACCTTTATGTGAAAAATCTGAGGAACATAACACTTCCAATGTATATAGTCCAAAATAAACATGTTCATATACTGAATTTATTATTGCTAAAGGAAATATTTTGCAAGGGTGAAATTCAAATTAAAAAATGCAAATAAAATACATTTTATTATTTATTAAAGTGCGTAAAAATAGAACATTTTCCTACTAATAATGCTTGCATACCTTGCATGTGCCCCATAAGGGCATTTCTCAGGGCAGGTTTCTGATTCAAAATAGAAGTTACAGTAAAAATCCAATGTCAAATGAACCATCAGGTCTAAATATAAACAGTTGTATTGATATGCACATCGTGACTTAATCCACCATTTCCACCCACTGTACCTTCTTGTTGTATCTCCAAATGGTATTTGTGGTCTTATTGACCAACAGGAAAGCATGGGAGATGGGTGGGGCAGACTAAATTTGACTTTTGCACAAAAAACTTTAGATTTGCACAAAATGTCAGCAACATTTTTCCATAAGTTTTTTATAGTTACCCCTCCCTATTATTCATTGAACTCTAGGCTCGTTTTGGTTGCCTGGTTGATTTACTTTGCACTTTGACTCATGCTATGCTAAAGTCATATACTGGTGAATGGGTACACGCAAGTAAACAATAGATATCTTTCTGATATTATTTCATTATATTATATCATTAACCTGGATTACTGTCGTGCACCCTCAACCAGTACATCCAACATTCATTCAGTGGTCCTCCCGAACAATCACCAGTTAATAGAAGTTCTCCTTGCTGTATACAACAACATCCAGAGAGCATTTGCATCAGAAATCAATTGACAATGGCCTTTTTTTTGTTTAATTTCCATTAGTTTTTAATAATTTCCATGCTAATATTGACTCTAATTCCAAAATATTGCATAGTGTATGGCCTTCTCATCATTGTTACATACTGTTTTCCATTCCTGTTGGTTCTAGGTGTCTGGTTGGTCTTCACACACAAGTCAAAATAGTTCTTTGTCTTTTAAAGTGGAATTAAACCCATTTAATACTCACCTTTCACCAATCCAGTGCAGATGCCCATCTTCCTTTTTTTATTCCAATTTCCGTCTATCTTAATTGGCTGGGCCGGGATGACATCACTCCCACACAGGCACATATGAGTTTAATCGGTCCCAGCAGCCGCAGCTGAAGCCATGATGTGCCAGGTATGCCAGCAACCAATGCTGAGCTACTCATCAGATTTTGACAGTTTAAGGGAGCGATCAGACAGGTGAATATGTTTTATTGCACATTGCCTGTTCCTTTTTGCAATAAAACCCTGCCTGATCATAATTTTAGTTTTTAGTTACACTCAGCAGACTCCTTGCTGCCTCACGCATACAGAAACTTGCAGTTGGGTTTAGTCCTGGTGTTGGGGAAGTGGAGCCAAAGGTCCTGATTTACTAAAGCTCTCCAAGGCTGGCGAGAATACAGTTTCTTCAGTGAAGCTGGGTAATCTAAAAAACCTGGAATGGATTTCTTCAAATCATTTGCTATTTGCTAGCAAATGTTTTGAATCCTGGACCAGATCCATTCCAGGTTTGCTGGATCACCCAGCTTCACTGATCAAAGTGTATTCTCCCCAGCCTTAGAGAACTTTATTAAATCAGGGCCATAGTGAGACTAGTTTCAAAGAAGCAGACAGAGAAGGGTTTCTTGGCTACGAAAATAAAAATTATAACTCGTGGTTTCTGATAAAAGGTAGGACTTTTAAATGTAAAAAATCAAATAGGTTCGCTATAAATATAATTGCTGATTCTTCCTTAGCTACATCCCTTTATGGATTGGGGTCTTAACATTTAAAGGCAAGAAGAAAAAGTTTACTAAATTATTGGAATAAAAGTACTTTCTCACTGATATTCATTCTTTATACAGACTTTTCAGAGTAATAGTGCAATTTAGAGGTAAAAGGTGTGATGCAGTATAACATTTTTGGTCATTAAGAGTTTCATTTTTTTGACAATTTAGGGAAAAAAGGGATGGAAGGATTTGTTTCTGAAAAAGGAGACAGGTGGGAGCTATGCAGTTGCAGCTCTGTATTTACCATGTACTCATTTTAACATGCCATACGTATTTATGTATTCTTGCTACTGAAGCAAACACTACCTGTGCCCTGATATTTCATACTGAGATCCTCATCCCTCTCCTGCTGTGTTGGCTGATCATGAGAACACTGAGGCTAACATTTTGGCCATAAAGCATGGCTGTATTTTAGCACAGCGAATGTAGCTTTTACTGAACCTGTTAAAACTTTCATCTGTTCAAAGGTTTAGCCATTAGTTGGACATTATCAGCTGGACGCCAGCTACCCCAGTGACACCTGCAGGCTGGAAAAGATATTGCCAAAAACAGTTCGAAAATGAATGCACTTATGGATTTATGTTTTATGGATACAACAAACATATTTAACACAATTGATTATTTACCTATGTCCTTTAGGAATTATATCCAAATGCTGTAACCTATACTGCAGTGTTTCTTGACTTTTTTAATATGGGGGAACCTTTGAAATAATTTTCAGGTCTTTAAGGATCCCTTGCTATAATTATTATAGAATATTAGGGTGGTGGCCAATAGGAAAAATGCCTCCTACATTGCTAGCCAGTTGGAAGAATTTCACGCTTAGGCTATGTACACAAGTTAGATGATTCTCCTCCGGTTATCGCTTCAGGGCTAGTATGGGATGAGAATCTGATGTGTGTACAGCACTTGTCCAACGTCATTCATGGATCCGTCCTGGCAGCCCAATATATTGCTCTAAGATTCATCATTGTAATTTAATGTTTGATACCTAGTCAATATCAGACATATATTTTTATATATTAGAAAAATTTAAGGGACCCAGGTTTAGCCATGCATGAAACATGCATTATTTTACACTGCTACAGTGGTATGCTACTAACTGTAACAACATGCAGCCTTTGTTCACACCATGAACCATAGTAGTTATAACAAACTTTTTAAGATGATTTGGGGGTTACTTAAGACAGGCTAATTGTGTGGATGTTAAATTCTGTTATATCAGCTTTTGTATTCTTATACAAAGTTATTAGCAGCTCTGATATTTGAGGAAAATTGCATTTTAGGTAAAGTGGCCCTTTAAGCAAGATTTGAAACAAATCCCTCATTAGCTAAATGGTTTCATGGCCTTGTGACTCAGTGGTCTGACACGTACAATTACATTGCACTAACAGCTCTTGTAATTTAACTCCTTCAGGTGAATAAGCTGATTGATGAACTGAAAACGGCTATCAAGGAGCACCAAGGTCAGCTGGCTAAACTTGCCCCGCAATTACAGGCTGAACAAGAACAGTGTGCCTCTTATTTGTACCAGCACATTAGACCCCTACAGAGCAATGCTGTACTTCCATCAGGTCTGCATCTAAAGGTGGGTGTCAGTAATTACAATCCACACAGCTTGCATGGTTCTATATATGGTATGCTGTTCTCTGCTTCAGAAAGTGTTTCTTATGAAGTTACATTTAAAGTTTAACTCCAGGTTTACCTTCAGTCTAGCACAATACAGACTCTTCTCCTGCACTGAAATTGCTAACTCTGATTTCATTGCTCAGTCTGAGCTTCTTACAATGTACATTAGAAACTGCAGCAAATCATAGAGAGCTTGTCTGAAAGGTTGTCAGTAGCTAGTCCTTTCCTCCCACCCCTGTCATTGATTAGTCCTCTATACTTTATGTAATGGAGGCCAAGCATGTAGAAACTACCTGGGATTGTCTGCATGGAAATGCCACCTGCCTCTTAATACCTATTCTTCCAGCATAACTCTTCCAAGGAACCAGTCTAAGGGGTACTTAGTATTCTGTAAAGTTTTTAGAAAGCTATATACTGGATCATTGCTCTTTCCTCCCACCAGTCATAATCTGCCTGGTCTAAAATCAGGTATGTAATAAGAACAGAAAGGTATAGTAAAACAATGTAATCAGCTTTTTATTGGGGAGGTAAAGGTAAAACTAGGGAAAGCAAAATATATATTGAGAAAACAGCTCATCGGTCTATTGCTACTCCTTGTACTTTTCAACTTCAGAGCATAGATGAGAGAGAGACCTATAACTCAAAGGCAAACTGTGTAAATCTCAGGATTAAATGGAAAGAAATACAAATCAGAAATATGTATTTCATCTGTGTATTTTTGTTTGCCTAGAGTTGAGTTTTAGGTAAATACATCAACTTTTGGTATTTTTTCAAGGAAGGATCATATTTACATTGATATCTGCACTTTGAGACATTTAGGGCTCCAGTCCCTACAGTGAACTGGCTTACGGGAGAAAAGAGCATAAGAGTAATGTACCGTTATTCTGCTAAAGCCATTGACCATTCTCTATTGGACTACATAGAGGTCAGCAAACTTGGTGTGCTGTTTATCAAGGGGTTTGTTTGACAAGACTAATTAACCACAATTACAAATCCTTTGTCAGGTAAAACACATTACATTTACACTGATCTGCCAAAGAATGGAAACCATTGACTGGTGAAATAATTAGCATAATTGGCCTCTAAGTGAACAGCCTAAACTCCTTTAGTAAATATATCTGATCAATTATCTCTTCACAATGGCACCTGTAAAAGGGTAGAATATATGACAGAAAGTGAACATCCGGTTCTTGAATACAGTGTGTTGCCAGGACTTAAAGTAGGCAAGCAAAAGGATCTGAAAAACTTTGGCAACAGTCAAGTTGTGATGGCTAGATGACTGGGTTAAAGTGTCTTCAATTAGGTCTTGTGGAGTGTCCCCAATATGCAGTGATTAATACCTGCCAAAAGTGGTCCAAAATAGGACAACTGGTGAACTAGCAACATTGCTATTGGTGCCTAAGGCTCATTGATGCAAGGGGAGGCTAGCCCATTTAGTTTGGATTCCATAGCAGAACTACTGTAGTAGAAATTGAATTGGATTAATACTGGCAATGGGAGAAAATGTCAGAGTGTATGCCTCTCTGTATTTAAAGCTAAATACCTACAGACCAGTCAGCCTACCCATGATGACCTTTGTTCACCAAAGCACTTTTATGGTTCACATGCGCATCCAAACAAGGCTCTGGAGCAATAGATAAAGGTGGTTATGTCTGATGAGTCACATTTTCTTTAAAATCAATTGCAAAGAGTTTAAAAAGTAACCACTAAACCCCACTCTGCATGGAGTTTGCATCTGGGTTCTCACAACCAAGTTACTGGTAAGATAATTGTTTTATTTGAAGCATAGTATATGTATGCATGTCTGTTTGTGGTATGGATTTTATTTGTAACCTTTTTTGGGTGCAGAGACTGTAGCTTGTTTATTCTTTTAAAATGCTATGGAGAAACTGTTATCTCTATATAAAGGAATAAAATAATTATATAAACAGCAGATTAATAGCTGTTGGAACATCTTCTGTCAGGTCATTTAATGTACATATATTTTCCATGCAACAGCCAAGTGCTTTGGTGACCTCATGTGGTCGAGGAAGCTCTCTGTAAACTCACATCTTAATTTTGCCAGGTTCTTCCAATAAACCTTCACGATCCGGCCAATTTCCCATTGACTACATTACCTGGGCTGCCTCATTTATCTTTCAGCATTATGTTGTGGCTAAAAATATCCTCTTTCATGTTTTGTAGAATGTTGGTTCAGAATTGCATCCTAAACCTTTTTTTCTATCAGTAATAGCCTAAGGGTTGTTTCTTAAATCCCTGATAATTCACTATATTTATAAAAGTAATGTAACAAATACTGACAAGCTTCAG
>NC_092866.1:49479233-49539111 GCF_032062135.1 Pyxicephalus adspersus | reverse complement strand
CTCCCAAAAGAAATTTATTATATGCAAATAGAAAAAAGGAAAAAATGAATCTAATCTGAGGATTTATATACAGTGTATACAGTATATATATATATATATATATATATATATATATATATATATATATATATATTGAGTGCAAACTGCAATATCCATGAACACATTTTCATATTTAGGTAAACAATTATCTGGAATAAGTCCAGTTTCATGTTGTCATTTTTCCACATCTTACCATTATTTACCTGCCACAATGTCGGTATTTGGCGCAGAGTTTGTTTGTATTTCACATCCGTAATTAGCAGTTCAGAACTGTAAGCATAGATGATGCTCTCGGGCACTTTCTTTTTTCAGCTTAAAAAACATTACATTAATAATCAGCATTTTCTTACACAGTGACAATGTGTCCTGCAGCACTTGTTACACTGCAAGTAATCAGCATTCTATCATGCTGTGTCTGCAGAATTGCAATTGACAGTTGTCAAATAAAACATACTGAAATGAGAATAGAAAGTGTGCTCTAATTTTACCTGGTTTAGGATTTTATGTTAAATTTAACCCATATGCCCATTATGTAGGCTTAAATTTTAAATTAGTGACTGCGATACATTCTGATCCTACACACCAGTAGCTTTTATTTGTTTTACCTTCTTTTCCCATTATTTGTACCAGTGTCTAACCCTGTGGTTCATTATCTTGTATGGAATTGCAAGTTCCAGGGGTCTTTGTGACAATAGATGGTTGTACTTAAATGTAATAAATGGAAAATCTAATGGTGCCTGCAGGCCTGTTGTTTGTTTTTTTTTTGTTTTGTTTTTTTACATAATGCTGTTAAAAATATGTGTAACCTGTTTTTTTTTCTATTTTATCCAATTTAATGCTTTAATATAATGATAATGTTTTTTTTTCTTGAAGGTTTATGAAAACGGCAGAGATTTCGGTGGGACTGATGTATACATCAACCAAAAGGAATTACAGCAGCCGATTAAGGAGGTGAGTTCTGAACTCTATATTCTCACTGTACTATACTATCATTGGGCTAGGTCTATACCACCTGAATTGTATCAGACATTCACACATATTTAGGTACAGGAATTGTGAAACAGTCAGAGAACTGCTATAGAGATCCAGGAGACATCCTTGGTTCACGGATGTCTATGACTAGTTTTTTAGATGAATGCATGTTGTTTCTTCTGGACCTCCTGTAGCTTTCTGGCTGTGTGCCACAAATTCTAATTAGACATCTATGGAAAAACCTGTCTGGTACATGCAAGCAGACTCCAGACAAAACCAAAACAGGAAGTGTTTATTGAACCAGGTACATAGAAGTAAATAACATTTTACACCATATATCTAATTTTCTTGGAGTTGGAGCAAAGGATAAGGCTAAGTTCACACTAGCGGTTTTTCAAGTAGTACCCCTGCATTCAACCGCATGGATTTGCCCCCTAAAAATGGGTAATATTGCAACAAATAGGTTTTTTTGGCCATGTGCTTCATGTTTTTTTTTTATACACTGAAGCAAAGGCCATTATGTCTGGTGGTTGCTGCCTGATACAATCCTAAATGCCCCGGTATTGAAAACGAATCTAAATATAAAGAATTCAAGGGAACATTTAACATTGTTTAAATTACATACGTTTTTTTAAGCAGCTTGAAGATTTACTAGTCTACCCAATCAATGGCCTATGGACAAGTCATGTAACACTTTGTAGTTACTATATTGTAATAAAATATATTGCAGCTCAGCTCACTCAGCTCATAAATGGTGGGATTCCAGTTGTAGATACATTTAGTTTTGTCAGACAAATAGAAGGTCTCCCCAAAAGCCATAAAGTTGATCTTGGACTAAAATGATTCTGGATTAAATTTCTCTGTGCACAGTAGGACCCTTTCGATTAATATAATGCTGATAGTTGCATTGGGTCGGATTCATTAAAGCTCTTCAAGATAGGTTATAATGGGAGACCTGGGTGATTAACCTCCTGGGCAGGTCATTTCTGTCCGGATTTATGTCTAAAAGCGGTACATTGTTTTTCATGAAAATTTATTTCACAGTATAATATAATATTATGAGTATAATAAAGTTTGAAACACAAAAATATTTAAAAATAATAAATAAAATAAATTAAAAAAACATTTTTTTAAATAATTTTTAGAAAAAAATGAAAAAAATTTGAAAAGAATAAATATTATACACATACTATTATATGTATGCACTGTACTGCCTTTAGACATATAAATCCACTGTATTGCATTCAATAGTTATTTTGTAATAAATACAATACAAAATAATTTGTAATTCACAATGCACTCAACACCAACGCAACTGCCGCTTGCACCAACGTCACCGGGAAATCCCCGGTGACTCATCAGATGCAGAGGACGCCAGCCGGAGGAAGCGAGAGGATGGGGATCATGAAGAAGGACGCCGGCGGACCAGGTAAGGCTCTATTTACTATTGTTTTTCAGTGTTTTAGCTACCCCGAGTGTGGCTCGGGTTTACCTCTTTCAGCATCTTTTTTTTTACTCCGATCCACACTCGGGGTTACCGCTGGGGAGGTAAGCAAAATTATAATAGATTAAATCCAGTATTGAAACATTTGCTAACTAATAGAAAATTATTTTAAAGAAATCCATTCCAAGTTTGCTAAATCACACAGGTTCTTCTATGATAGTCTATCCTCTCCATTCTAATAAATCAGGGCCATTGTGTTGCATTGTGATTGCATTGTGTTTGTTGTAGTACTATTCATTTCAAAATCCACCCCGATGCACAATTCATATTACTGTATTGTGATGTGTTTAAAAAAAAAAGATGTAGGGACACTTTTTTGTCAGTTTCTTTGCAGTTGGCATCATGTTTCTAAATGTATGGGCAGCTCTAAAGCAACACACTTAAACACTGTAAATTACTGTGTGGAAACTCACTGAAATGGACCAAAGGGGACCAAAATAATTGCCAAAAGTCTACCAAAAGTGATATTCAAGCAACCACCATTATCCTTGGAGAACTTTATTTTGTAGAAAGGTTTATTTTTAAGCTGGCAATGCTCATCCCTATTCGACTAGTTCGGCTAGCAGACAATTGTTTCCTATAATCAGATGTTTTAGCTGTTGTACAGAGGAATTTCCGAAATACCATAAACCTTACCACACTTTGATCAAAGCAAAGCTGGGAAGTATAGAAACAAATATTAGGACCAACTTACAATAAACAATATATCACAACTTACTGTATTCTTTAATATGGATTTTTATTTGCAAGATTGTTGCAATGGCCCTGATTTATTAATGCTCTCCAAGGCTGGATAGGATACACTTTCATCAGTGAACCTGGGTGATCCACAAAATCTGGAATGGATCTGGTCCAGGATTGAAAATATTTGCTAACAAATATCAAATGACTGTGAAGAAATTGATTCCAGGTTTGCTTGATCACTCAGCTTCACTGATAAAAGTGTATCCTCTTAAGTCTTGGAGTGAGTTATGATACTTGCTTTTTGTTTCATGTTTGGTCATGTTTCATGTTTAGAACTGAAATTTGGAATGCTTTGTTTCTCTATTGTTGCCCTCCCTCGTTACTTTGACCAAACCATGGCAAGGTTTATGGGCTTTTTGTTGCATGTGAGAACTAAGGAAGGTCATTCCCCTACTCCTTTATGTATATAGGTGATTTTCCTGCCCAGTATTCAAATGTCAAATGTTTTGTGTTAAACATCCATCACTGTCCCGGTATGGCTTTTTAATGTACAGCGCTGCCTAATATGTTGGCGCTATATAAATCCTGTTTATTAATAATAATAATAATAATAATAATAATAATGGCTACATGGTCCTTATATGACCCCGTATTGTGTAATACAGAACCAAATATTTTATTTGGCCTAGTACATGTAAAGACATATTTATTAAAACAACATATGTGGCCATTGTATTGGGGAATACAGATGACCATTGCTTTTAAACAATAGTTATGTATTGTAAAACATATTTAGAATATTTTATAATGTACCAAACTATAAGAGGCACAAAGCTTGTACAGTCTGTACTTTACTATGAATTAAATTATACATTTTTGACTCTGTATCCTAAAATCCATCCTAATTTCTCTGGCAAAAAAATGTATATTGTCGATGATTAGTTATTATTATTATTATTATTAATAATAATAATAAACAGGATTGATATAGCACCAACATATTACGTAGCGCTGTACATTAAATAGGGATGTCAAATGACAGACAGATACAGACAGTGACACAGGAGCAGAACCCTGCCCTGTTCACCCAAAGTGAACCCCTAAAAAGCAAAGAAATGATAAATTGAATCAGGCATTAAATATAGTATTTTTATTTTTAATATTTTAAAACTTTATAGCCTTTTTTATATAATATACCGACACTAACTTCCTGTTAGCATTGTTATTATATTATTAGAGAATTTTTGAATTACGTCACTTTTTAATAAATGCATTGTTTACACTCGGATTATATTTCTTCATGTGAGATCGATTTTATATTTTACATTTTTTATATTTTACAGTAAATCACAATGTAATTCATCATGATTAAATGTTGTAACACAGATGGCTTTTTAAAGATTTAAATAATACCTTTTCCTAGAGTATTTGCCTATTAAAATCATTTTCAACAGTTATTTCCCCCTCTGGTATGAATAGTATTTAATGCTATGACTTAATTATCTTCAAATTCACTAGCTCAAAATAATTGCCAAAACAATGTGTTTAAGGTGCACTAAAAAACCACGTCTTCCGCTTGGCTTGGAACAATTAGTTTTTTTCTTTTGTTTATTCTTTATTACCTCTTAGTACTTTTTCTGTACGGTCTGATCTGATAAAACTCTAAAATATATAACAGGATAATCTTCTAACTTTCTTCTTAAGAGAAAACTATCTTGTAATATGTTGGTGCTATATAAATCCTGTTTATTAATCATAATAATAATATTAATATATCTATAAGACCTTTGGATGAGTTAGAAGTTCGCACCATTTATCACATAAATTATGTACCTGATTTATTAAAACTCTCCAGAGCTGTAGAGAATAGACTTTCATCAGTGAAGCTGGGTGATCTAGCAAACCTGTAATGGATCTGATCCACGATTCAAAACATTTGCTAGTAAATGAAGATTTTGAAGAAATCTATTCCAGGATTTCTGGATCACCCAGTCGCACTGATGAAAATGTATTCTTTACAGCCTTGGAGAGCTTTAATAAATCAGGCCCGATATTTTTTTGTTTTTTACTTTTTTATAATTACAATTACATTTTAGTTATTACTTTTTTTTCTAGCTGTTTTTTATATATAAATATTTTATATAATATTTATTGAAACAATAAAATATTATTAGAGACTTTTTTGATTTTTGTATATTTTATTTACAGTGTGATGTCACTGCTTGTTATATTTCTTTCTTTCTTGCATCATTTTGACATATTATCACAACGCGTCTCAGATGAATGCACAGAAAAACATGATTTCTTCTGATTTCTGCAAGTCATTGTTTATTTACTCCTATCTTCACATCCCTCCTCCCGTCCCAAATAAAAAAATGAAAACCAGTATGAATGCTGATGTTGTCATAAGACAGGACCAATACCCAAATATAGAGCTTAGTCAGCGTAGTAAAATGGCTGCAGTTGTTTTCTTTATCGTTGTGCTTCTCCTCTGCTGACATAGCCGTTATCCCAATGAGATCCAGACAGGTGAATGCTGATGACACAGTAAAAGAATGTAGAGATGGGATCCTTGTATTGTACTATACAAATGTTATACAACGCCGCGTAACATGTTGTCATTATAAAAAACCTATGTATTATTAAATAATAATAATAATATATGAGAAGTTTCTAAAACATGTACATATTTTATATTTATTGAAATTATTATTTGTGCAGTATTCCTGGTATTGATTTTACACATTTTTTTATAATTGTCTTTTTATTTCTGGGAAAAATGCAAATATTGTTACAGAAACAGGTCCAGAATAGTTAAAATGAGCTCCTATAACCTTCATTTTCTATTTTTGTACCCCTTTAAAAACACAAAAACACCTGATCTATGTGTTTTCCATTGATTTCATTATTTTTTGCTAAAATGGCAATATTTTGCAGTAATCTCTGATTTCTTCAGGAAAAATGAAAACTAGGTTACTTATCAATATATTTTCCTTATTTGCACAATATGAAAACAATTGATTTTTGGTTTAATTGAAGGAATAAAAATTATTGTAGGCACACTTTTAGGAAGATGAGGACAAATGAAAGGAAGAGTTAATGTGTATGTGCTTATTTTAATTGTTTATAAATACATTAACATATTTAGGTGATCTGTAAAGAGTCAAACTGGGTAAAATAAATTGAGCTTCTTGTACCTGTGGCTATATATATATATATAATATATATATAAACTACCAATATTTATTTATTTGTATAGACAGGTCATGCATCCACAGGTTATGCAGGCAGTCATTGGGCTGTGCATGTCTATTAATTAGAAATATTGTTGTATTTATTCCACCTTTATTCCACTAAATTTCTTATAAGATAATAATATATAAAAATAAATTATAACATAAAGTAAAAAAAGTAATATACAATATGAATATAAAATGTATTTTACATGCTTTGCAGTATTAATATTTTTTAATTTGTTTTTTTATATGAAAGTTAACACTGAATGCTGATATTCAGTTTGCAAAGTATGCTATACTTAACTTCTTATTGGAAACTTCTGTATAATTTATCAATCAAGGACTGTGCCCTGGCTTTGTGATTCACTGCAGTCTTGGTAATCTGATCTCCCTGGTACTCAATTTTATTTCCCAAATGCAGCTATAAATGAGCTTTTAGATGGTTGTATTTTTCAGCATGAATCTGTAATTTGCTGGCTTTTAGTGCTATTTAGAAAATATTTATATTATTTATATATATATATTATATGCAGACTGTTACATTTTTATCCTAAAAGTGATAAATACATAAAATATAAGTAAAAAATATTAACTTAATGCATTACATTTTATTAGAAATAAAAGGTTTTAGATTTTTTAAAATCCTATACTGTATTTATGTATTATTGATATACTAGAGCAGAGTTTCCCGTCCTTTTTAACATGGTAAATAACTCTCAGGTCTTCAGAGAAACCCTGTTATAATTACTATAGCCACAGCTCACAGTACATTAGTGTGATGATCATTGGGAAGAATGTCTCCTACATTGCTGCCCACTGGGAAGAATGTCACACTTACTGATAGCCAAGAATATCATCAGTGTCACCTAAACTGACCTGAAAGGGACACATTGCTCATTGTCCAAGGAACCTCCGGCAACCTCTGGAAGAATCCTGGTTGAGAAACACTGATCTATGGTTTAAACTATTTTTTTTAAATGGACTTATATGACCCTGAGTTGTTAGCCTTTTTTTAGTTGTTAGGGTTTTGGGTTTAGTTACCAACTGGATCTTTATCTGCATTTGCCTTGTTCACCCCTGTATGCTGTGATTACCTTTAACAGTCCAAAACTTTGTGTTTGTATGCATACCTTAGACTGTAAGCTAACTGCTGGTAATGGTTCCTTGCAGAGCACTGTGGCATGGACTGATGCCATACAACTACAATTCCAAATCCTGTACAGATATGAAAAGTCACTTTTATCTTTTAAAAGGCCCTAACATCACCTCTATGCTACCCTCACAGTCAAAGGTTTCAGTTGAGGCCCCAAGCCCTCAATATGTTTTGCATATACTGTAGTCATTATGGATAGTCCTGTAGGGGGCAGTATCCGTAACTGTAGCAATACGATTTACCAAGCAGTTGCAGCACAAATTTGGAACAGTGTTTTATCATTCGACCTTGTAAATTGATTTATATATCTCTATTACTTGGTTGCCAAAAATTACCACAAGCCTATTGCAAACATACCCTGAATTACTTAATTTGTACCAAAGTAGTTTCATTTGGCTGTCTAAAATTATAGGTCTCTATTTTGGACTTGGATCTACACTTGGACTTCAAATATTCCTACAGGGGAATGTTTGAAAGAATCTCTTGATTGTTTTATAAATAGAGCCCATAGACTGGTTGCTCGCCAACACTGAGATTCGTTTTACATTGCATGGTAATCACAATGCTTCTGGATATGTACTGGGCAGTGTAATAAGTGTTTGGCTTACTTTTTGAACTAATATGTTGACAGCACACCATAGATGTTTGGTGCAAAGTCTCATCTTTCACTAAAAAATCAGATCACAATGCTAGCTCACACAGGATCCCTTTATTAGGCTGCATGACACCTAAACATTGCACTGAATTGTATTGGGATATCATCTTCTAATAAAACATTAGACTTTGCAACAATGATCCCTGCTGCTGGTGACACATATATTCTTCCTTTTATATTCTTATCAGCCAACAGTTAAATTAAATTATGGTACGGTGTGCAATTGGAATATATTGACTTGTTTGAAAGCCCCTTTTGCTCGTTTTCTTCTAACTTTTTGTGAGCATGAAGTTTTAGAATGCTTGTAGTTCATAGAGCGGGCCTGATTTAATAATGCTCTCCAAGGCTGGACAGGATACACTTTCATCAGTGAACCTGGGTGATCCAGCAAACCTGGATTAAAAACATTTGCTAACAAATAGCAAATGACTTTTAAGAAATCCATTCCAGGTTTGCTGGATCACCCATGTTCACCAATGATACTGTATCCTCTCCAGCCTTGGAGAGATTTCATAAATCAGGCCAAATCTGTCAACGTTTATCTGGAATGCCTAAATCAGTTATGGATGATTTACTAGATTGGCAACTCTAATTTTCAAATCATATAGGGTACCCAGTGTTTAGTGTTCACAAAGAAAATACACACTTCTGCTTCCCATGTAGACCACCATTCTACATTCTAGAGCGAAAACCCAACACTATATTTACCGATTCCATGCAAACACAGTGCAGCTAGTGCAAACAACTTTTAAACTGGTTGTTCTCCATGTACAGACCCCTGCACTCTAAACAATTACATAATAATTGTCTTCAAGTGCATATCAAGCACAAAGGCTTTAACTTTTGGAATAGAAAGAGTTATTACCCGATTACTGCCCTTGTCATGTTTTTATTTTTGAAAACTTTAGGTCTCCTTGGCTTTGGTGAGACTGCTCATACAGCAAATTGACCCCATCAGAGTACCCAGGACAGAACTTAAGGATCATGTGAAAAAGAAAGAGCTCCAAACCAATTAGTAAACAATCCCAAAACAAAACTTTTCCTTCAAGACTCTTACAGGCACCGTGATTTGGGAGTCGGACACCTCCCCCTTCATCAGGGCTATAAAAACACAAAATTAATAACTTGAAAGCATAAATGTAATTAATGTAAAAAATGATAACATCTTTAATATATTTAATATATAATATTTTTGCACATTATTCTCTCATAAAACAGTATGAAAAAAAAAAAAACACGAAAAAAAAAATTTAATGTAAAAAAGTATAATAACATCTTTAATATATAATATTTTTGCACATTATTCTCACATAAAACAGTATGAAAAAAAACATGAGAAATGAAAAAAAGAATAAATATCACAATTTCTAAATTGAATTATACAGAAATTAAAAAAATGTTTTACAATGTAAACCAGTTACCATAAGGGCTGAATTAATTATCGTTAGATTAACTAATACCTAATGAGAATTTTGTCTGTGTTTCTTGTCATGAATTTTGTCTGTATTATTTTACTGTCAGCATTGACATCGGGAAAGAAATTTGGGGATTTAACAATATTTTGGACATTTGGAATAAGAACAGGAGGAGAAAACTCCTAATAGAAACAGTTGTTCTGGTGACTTTGTTGCCCAGGAAGTAAAGAAATGTGGACACAGCAAAAAAATGGTTTATCATTTTGTTATTAAAATATGAAAAAAAAAGTTTATTCTTTAATTATAAAGGACTAGGACTTTAGGTTTGGGGCCATTGAATTACCAACAGCCAATGGCTTGCCCACTGTAGGATGCACATTGTCATGGCGCCTTCTTATATATTTTTGATTCTGATTTTATTATAATGCATATACACATAAATCGACAAATACCTCTTCACTGCATTGTTTGATTAGATCCCCCGTTCTAATTTCTGCTTGATTTTGTAAGGTAAACCCTCAAAAATCCATTAGCTAACACACTAAGAAAAAGTAGTGTGTACTGCCGGGGAAACATAAAGATGAAAACATAACCTTTTACAGAGGGTCCGATGAAGTGAGTCTAAGCTGAGTGCTTATTCTGTACAACTGTCAAATCAGCTCTCTGCCTCTCTGCCAACGGGTCAGAGCTCAATTATAATCCTGTTGCCCCCCCTGCTGGTTAAAAGCCTGTGCTCATTTTGTTACTCTACACTGAGATAAACATTGCAGTCATTTTACACTCCCTTTAACATTGTATATGAATTTAATTATTATGTGTTTGGGCCACTGTTGTAATAGACTAAAGAGGATTTGGCACAGAATGTGTGTTTTGCTGTATGATTTTTTTTTAAACTTTGTTTTGCTTTGTTCTAGCTACTTCAGACTATCGAACACAGGCTACAACGGTCTGCAGATTTTGGAGCGATAGGGCAGAGGCCTTCCAGACTCTTTGATGAAAAGGGACAAGAAATTAAAAATCCACGGTCCTTGGAGAATGAGCAGAAAGTCTGGGTCTCTTGTGGGGAAGATTACAGGTAAGAATGTTGAAGTTTAATGCAGATCGCTGCAATTCTATATAAGACCAGCAGCGCTAAATTCAACAAAGAATACAACTCATAACTCTAACTTCACTGTGAAGGATAATGCAAACCGTATATTAATTTACATTATTGTAAGCTCTTTGCTGTGTTTTAAACAGAAACACATTTTCCAGTTTAACAGTAGGTTTGCTGGATCACCCAGGTTCTTCCACGATAGTTTACCTTCTCCTGTCTTAAAGATATTTAAAAAAAATCAGGCTCCATGTGAGATGCAGTGTACCATGTACTTTGAAGAAATCCTTAGTCCAAAAGATCACACAGATGTACCACCTTGATGCCCCAAATATAAAAAAAAGCAATCAGGGCACCCTGGCATTTTCAGGATCATCAGAACACTTTTATCACAAAAATACAACTGACAAAAGTTCCTGAATTGCAGCATTTTTCATAAAATCTTTTAACAGTGCAATCACAGTGGCTCCAGCAATAATGATCAATTAACAAACCCACCTTCCTAGAGCTCCAAACAATCAAGAGGGTACAGGAGGTAAACCAACTAATACGTTTCTGAGGTCATGTCTCCTTCATCAGGGCTTTTTATTAAATGCTCACTTGCCTTTCTAACCAGCCCCCTAGTAGCCATTTATCCATTTAGGACAATGACATTTGTGTATTCTAACTACTGTATGCACAGTATGTTTTATAGCCAGCTATATACAGGTGCCCACTATACCAGTGGTTGCAAACCTTTTCGGACTGACGGACCACTAAATTTACTGGCTCCGAACCATGCATGTGTGGGGAGCCGGGGGTCACTCAAAGGGGAAGAAACTTGCCCTTTAGTGACATCATGATGCCAGAACTCGCCCACTCTCCCATCGCAGGTTTGAGCCTCTCTGGACACAACCTGCCCACCGCCCTGAGCCTGCGATCTGTACAGGGGACATAGTCCACAGCTCTGGCCGGTGCACCCCCCAAGTGGGGTACTTTTCCTGGCCCCGCTCCGGGGCACACTGGCCAGAGCCACGGACCACCAAAATACCGGCCAGAGCCGTGGACCACCAAAATTTTATTTTTTTTGGCAACTGCTGCACTATACCACGGGTCTGTATCGGCTAGCTTCCTAAGCTGGGTGGATAATCACCAAACATTTTCCAAATTGATTGCTACTATACTAAAGAGAGATACATCATACAAGGAGACACACTTCATACCTCCCAATCACATTAGAAAAATGAACACCATTTAACACAACATATGTATGCAAGGGACACCCAACTACCACACAAATCAAGAACAATGATTAATTGAGCTCACAAGTTTTTTCTTTTCCCACTGAAACAAGTTGGGGGAAGTTGGTTGAACATTAGGATTGTTTTAGGAAGAAAAGCGAGGAAACTGTTATCTCAACTTCTGCGTTGTTATCAGACCCTCTTTTTTTTTGGCTCAACCACCCTCAATCAGGGGCATGTAAAAGGGGCTTTTGCCAAATAAGTGAAATATTAAGTGGAGTCTCTCCCTCCCTGGGACAGAAAAGGGTATCTATCAACAGAGTTACTTCTTTCAGGTTCATCTATTTGGGGAGAGCCCTTAATAGTCATTTGGGGGGGGGGGGTATGTTCCTAAGCTAGCAGTGGGAAAGTTCAAAAGTACTGCTAGAAAAGAAAGTGTTTTATAATAAAAGAGTAGTGGCTACACACATTTTTATCAGTTATTGTGAATCATTCACTGTGAATATGTGTATTATATGTAAATTTAAAAAAAAAATTTAGATTGCGCTCTGTGCCCCTCTTCCTTACTAAGACAGAAAGTAGGTGGAAATCCAACATTTTAAGTTCTCATCAGAGCAAAGGGGCAAGGAAAAATTCTTTAATGTGCGCACCTATTTGGGTAACAACTTTCTGGGATAAAAAATTAGTTCCTTGTGGAAAAATCTCATTTTAGGACAGGAAGTGAAAGAAAACCCCCTGAGCAAAGTGCAGACAGCAAACAGTACTGTAATACCCTTTTCCTGTTGTATGTAAAACAAAATCTGAGCTAGACATGCACTGGAGCTGTTCAGGATTTCTTAGATATAAATATGGGTTAAAGCATTTTAGGAACAGGGCTCTTTTTTTCTGAAAGGGTTAACTCCAATCCAGGCAACAGATTAAAAAAGTGAAATAAGGGGTCTTGTTGGAGGCATTGCTGTTTGCGATTATGACAACCTTCTCCCTGACTCAGTCTTAATGCCTTGTCATAGTTCTTGATGCCTGCCTATCAGCACAGCAAGAGGGATTGCTTCATGTGTGAATAGTCACCTTAATGATAGCAGATGGAGACACCGCAGGGGTCCCAGCCCATCACGCTGTCATTGTCACAGGCTGCCCTGACCTGTTTTCCTTCCTCTGTGTTTCTTCCTTTTTAAGAGAGAAATGGATGGTAATTGAAAACCATCTTACAGCGTTCATCTCCCCCTATCTTATTTTAGTTTTTTTTAACCAAACATAGGAAATGAAAATACACAGCTTTAATTCTACTCTGCTGTCTCTTCTATGGTGCCATTTATCATGTAGAAACATTTACCTTTCTTAAAGGACCAGTCAACCTAAAATACAAGCAAGGTTGTATTTACTATAATGACACTCGTGGGCCAGTGCCTTGGGCATCACAGTGAGGGGGGCATCAAATGTACAAACTGTGATAATATTTGTTGTTTTGTTTCCCCCTTCTGAGCTGTTGTAGATAAATTCAGCAGGAGCACCGTAGTGGGAAGGAGGTGCACAGGAACGGTCAGGGGAGTGAGAAGGTTCCTTATAGTGTAGGAAATAATCTCTCATGTCTCTTGTTTGATGTTCTGTACAGTTGAAACATGCTGTGCCTATAAAGTAGACATTTGGTTGTATCCAATAGCCCAATCCAATATGTGTTAAAAAAATAAAGTACATCACATGGCACAAGAGGTGGAGCTTGTACAAAACCCCATTGTCATTCGGTTCTACCTGGGCTTCGATATCTCTAAATGTACCCAAATACAAGTTAATTTATGAGCTCTTTCAAAACATATCGTTAAATACTGACCTAAGCTTAAACTCATGTACATGTTCATCTTTTAAAAAATGTCTACCCAGAGGAAGGTGAACAAAACAATGTCTATTTTGTCTCATGGGAGTGTGAGTGTTTTTTTCTTACCCCAAGAGTGCAAGCTAGATTGAAGAAGTCTTGCTTTTGGCAAGATAAAATAATAATTAAACTATATAATGGTATACAAGTGTTGCAAAAATATTGCCTTTTAGTACACAGATTCCTACTAGTACATGATGTAGTCAAAAAGCTGATTTGATAATGGAAGCTTTACTGTTCAAAAAAGTCTTGGCATGATTTTATTTCCTAATACAATATATCCCCTTAGTATATTTTAACCTCAGCTTTGGGCTAAGCCTTCCTAAAAAGCTTAAAAAGTCTACTTCCATTCTGTATGCTTTTTCAGGTCAGTTATTTAGTAGTTGGTGGCGTCAAATTGAGATGCCAGTTCTGTAGCCTGCACCTTTGGTAAATGGAAATACAAGATTGGTCCAGTGTTTTATTGTAATTTTTTTTGCTTCAGAAGATCTTGGAACTTCTAGGTTTGGTGGATAATGTTATTCCTCCTACTGTACTGCACGCTGATTTAGGATTCGGTGGTAGAAACCACTGCGCCTATTTGTGCTACGTCCCCCACCTCTTAGATTGTAAGCTCTTTTAGGCAGGGACCTCTCCTCTTCCTATTCATTGAACTTATCTATTGAACCAATCATAGAATTTTTTCACTGCACACCTAACAAGCATGTATTTTTCTTTACTGGGTTCCATATATTTAGTTCCATTAGAAGAGAAACAAGGTCGCTTTAAGTGTTTTGCAATTTGTGACAGCTTGATAATGCTCACCAGATGAATCCTTTAGTTTTGATTGGGAAAACAATTTTAATGCAAAGTAGATTTTCTCACTTTATAATTGTAAATTGCAAATTTCCGTTTAACCTGACATTCTACTGAAAAAATATTTCCCAAACCAAACATAAACAGTCATTTTTTTTTTGTATTTTGTTTGGTTATATTTTGTGCTGTGCTAATTTTGCTTTAATTGTCATTTTAATTTATGCCATATTTTATGTTACGCATTTCACTTATGCCTATTTTTAGGTTTCTACTTAATTACAACACCAAGCACAAACTTCTTTTCAGTATCAGTATGTTCCAGAACAATATGAAAAAGCCATGCCAAATATTTGACTATATATATATATATATGTTTCAAAATCTACTATTACTAGATCGTGGTAAGAAGTAAAGGCTTTTATAAAACAATTATGTTAATAATGCAATCATATGTATTATATAATTATGTATAGTACGTAGTAATGACCATGCATAATAATTCTTTATTGCTTTATATAGAGCACTGCATTTACAAAATTAGAATTAACAGCCCCTCGGAGTGTCATAGCAGTGCTATGTTATGATTTAATGTAAAGGAAATTGGGGTCAATTCACTAAAGCATAATGAATGTGGTATTTTACATTGCTGTATCCCATTTTCTAATTTGCAGTATACAAAACGATGTTATTAATTCAGTGAATGGTATTGGTTGAACTAGGTACTACTTGCATGTGTTTTTCCTTTTTTTTTTCCTTTTTTTAATTGTATTTTGTATGTAAAATAATTTCTTAGATTTTAGATTTTAATACATCGAATCATAAAATTCTGTCAGGTCTCTATGGACTAAAGCAAGAACTAAAGCCATTTAAGATGAGTTTCAAATTAAAAAAAAAAAAGATTAAAATTTGGTATTTTTCGGGATTGAAGTCCATTGTGTTAAGTCAACATACCAAAGTGCAGTGTTTCTCAACCAAAGTTCTGTGGAACCCTGGGGATACCTCCAGAGGTTCCTTCTTATATTCAGCAATTTGTGCCTCTCAGGTCAGTTTAAGTGACACCAATAATCTTTTATTGATCTGTAGAGGGTGACATCCTTCCCACTGGCCAGCAATATTAGAAGCATACTTCCCACTGACCACCAAGCTAATATACCGTGACCTGTGAATATAGTAATTATAGAAGAGGTTCTCTGAAAACCTGAAAGTTATACCAAGGGTTCCCCTATGTTAAAAATGCTGAACTATTACATTTAGTGATCATCCCTTCTCCCCAGCAATTTGTTTTCCAGATCTAAAAGAAATACCAGTACAGGTAGTCCCCGGGTTACATACGAGATAGGGACTGTAGGTTTGTTCTTAAGTTGAATTTGTATGTAAGTGGGAACAGGTACATTATTTTAATAAATGCAATTAGGACAGATGTTTGTGTCAACATATTATTATTCAGCGTGCTGTCAGTTACTGTATAAAATCCTCACTTAGAGCTAATCACAAACTAAGCAAAAAAAATCTTTATGAAGCCTAGACATTCAATAACTTATGGAGCAAGCTGTGCATTGATATGCAAAAAGAAACAACTGCAAGGATTGTCTTGGTCCTTAAAGAATTACAAGAGGCTGCAGAAAGAGCTCACCCCTCTAAGATCACCCACAACCTCAGCTGTGTTTAACACAAATTACTTCTGCAAGTCTTGCAAACTGCCACCCTCCCCCTTTCAAGTCTCCGTTCTGCACATTGAGCAGGGAAGCCCCGTTTGTATATAGGAGGCATCCGTATGTTGGATGTCCCTAATCTGGGGACTACCTGTACTTATTATTTTAGCACGTCATATGGCTTCTCACCTTTTATATCATGTGATGTGATTGGTATATGTCAACTGGGGTGGAAACCCTGGGGTCTTTAGCCTTGTGTTAGCTTCAGCTTGGATCAAGTCTGCTAGGACATATATTATGTTTCATGTAGAACTTTTGTGTTGAGCACTTTTGGAAAGTATTTATAAAATAGCTAGCAAACCTAAATTAGCACAAGTCCTATAACGATTTTGAGTGTAAAACACACAAATGAATTACATTTCTACCCACCACTGCATCTTAGGAATTTTAACCCTAAAAAGCAAGGGGAGCAGACCAGAAGGTAACCCTAAAGCACATTTATTGCATATAAAGCAGTGATTCCATCCCACTAACCAT
Source organism: Pyxicephalus adspersus (assembly GCF_032062135.1). Lineage (NCBI taxonomy): Eukaryota > Metazoa > Chordata > Amphibia > Anura > Pyxicephalidae > Pyxicephalus > Pyxicephalus adspersus. The sequence goes on along the minus strand of NC_092866.1, from coordinate 49,522,286 downwards.
CCCCCAAGTAAGGTTACCGTCATTCTGCACAGCACATATTACTGCTTAGCAAACATTTGCTTGATTTTAATGGTATATTTATATCTCTCTGCTGGAGGTAGAAATAAAGACAGTTATAGATTTCATATAAGCAACATTCGGAACTTCCCCTGCTAGCAATGTGCATTGTATAATAATGTTTTGAATGACATTGGAGAAGAGTGCCAGCTGGCAGGGGAGTGCAGTATAAAGTACAGTAAGTATTTTTACATATCCCCTATTGATCATTTATTCTATGCAGTATTAAAGTTAGGGGCCAACTTTCTTTTATATAAAGCTGTAGTTTACTTTTGCATGAGCCAGAAAAAACTATTTAAATGGTTGCATAATAATGTGTAAGAATTTTCAACTTTTTTTCACCAACACAGTGTTGAATATTTACTATATATGTGCTTTAAAACGGAACTCAGGATGCAGGTGAGTATATATAAATTTAACCTTTCGCAATCCCCTGCACAGCAAAGCTTGGACCAGGCTCAACCTTTTTAACATTGGGGAACCCTTGAAATAACTTTCAGGTCTTAGGGAACCGCTGCTATATAATTTTTAAATCCATAGTTCATAGTACATTGACCTTTATCAGCACAAGCACTAACCAGACACCAGTCTCCCAATCTAATGCTGCACTCTTCACCTTTAGCAAGCTCCGCTCAAAGGCACAAAGCATGACGTCTGGGGATGGGCTGGCAGAGGACCAAAGGGCCCACAGATTAAGCAGTACAAAAACTACAAGGCAGATACAGAGTATAAAACAAAGGCCATACACAGGTAATCAGTCCAAAGAGAGTAGGCACTAGCAGAGTCATGGTCACAGACAGAGGCCGGTCCAGGCTGTCTATAAACGATGGGTGAAGAACAGGCAATGGTCAGCAACAGTAAATCACACAAGAAACTCTTCAGCACAAATTAGCACAGCTAAATGACAACAGGCACTGAAAACTGAGAGCAGAGAAGCTATAAGGACCCAGCAGGCAATAGCAATGGATTATTCAGGGACTATTCTGCTAATCAGCTGCAGAACAGCTCCAAATTGCCTTTAGCTGTGCAGTCTCATTGCAAGGGATGCCGAGAGAGAAAACACAGCTAAAGGGAAACAAGAGTGCTGCAAGTAGCATTGTCGAACAGAAGAACGTCTCCTTTTACCTGGTGGTCAGAATTCCTCTTACATTGCTGGCCACAGGGAAGAATATCACCCCTACAGATAATCAAAAACATAATTGACATCAGTAAAGTGAACGGAGAGGCACAAATTTCTCATTGCACACGGAATCCCCAGCAACCTCTGGAGGAACCACAAAACCCTGGTTGAGAAACATTGGCTTAAAGAACAAGCAGTAAAATCAGTTGCATTGCTCATATGCTAAAAAGGAGCATGCTGATAGGGTGGATGGGAAAACTGCCTTTTAATTCACTGTCCAGTCACTGGTTGGGGAAGACACAACACCTGTATATGTTAGTAAAAGAAAATTTATGTGCCCTGTACTGACAGACAGGACTGCGTAAATCCAAGGATTCGATTGGCAGATATGCAAATCATTTGGCACATAAATCACCTTCCATATATGTTTTTCTTCATTGTGTTTAGTTGTTTGCCTAGAATCCAGTTTTAATATGGAATATGGAAACTAAGGTACTTAACCAGGTTTTCATCACAGTGTCTGCATCATTCTGAAAGCATAAAAACAGTTTAAAATCAATTAACACGTAAGTAATGAAAGCAGATTATAAAACATACATAGCACAAAGGATCCTTGAGGATTCATGTATAGAAATGTCAGATACAAATCTAAAACTATAGCTGTGTACCGTTCTAAGTGTTTATCATATTGACATTATTTTAAATATTTTCCTATACAGTTCACATACAAGTCATATATTTTATTTCCTATCCAACATTATACATTGAAGATAAGTGACAGCAATTTCCACATTGCCATTTTCTTTCAAATATTGAATTGAGGAATAAATCTCTTGATTTTCTGGTACATCTACGTTTTGATAGCTCCAGACTTAAAATGGTGCTAAATGTAATCATTTACATTGTTGCAAACATTTGAATATGCTTTTCTATACTTTTTGTGATCTAGACACGTGCATCCAGCAGTGAATTTCAAGGGGGTCATTCTGTCTGTCAAACAAATACCAGTTTATAAAATGGAGAAAAGACCATTGAAAATTGGATTTTAGATATAAATTATTTATGAAAAGATCTGTTTTCAGCTTGTATGAGGAATTCACTACCTGCATCTAAGGCAGCCTGTGAAACACAGTTTTTTGACTTGATGTGTTGCTGTTTGTACTATGTCCTTTATAAATGTTTTCGTTTTGCTGCTATATTTCACTTGACATATTGAGGATATTATCAATGCCACCACCAAAGTCACTGGACAATGCTTTTCTGGTAATACCCATAGTAATAGGACCAGATGAGGAGATATATGAGTATGTAATACCCAAGGAATAGTTGGTGCAAAAGCCTTACTTCAAGTAGATATTTAGATAATTGAAAAAAAATTAAAAACACACCCCTACATATTGCTAAAACAAATTCCTATGCATACCTGAAATGTACAGAAACGTTCTCATTTATCCGGGGCATTATATATCCAGTAGTAACTAGTCACATTTAACTGGAGTTGTTCTTGTAATGCTGAAGATGTTTTACAACCTTCCAAGCTGCTTCTTCACTTCTACCAGTGTAGAAAATACCCCAGCATATATATCCACACAGCAGATTTGGATTAAGGTGTGTGTGCTCCGTGGATATAAATCCTGGGATAATTATATTTATTCTGATAGAACAGGGGAAGCAGCTAAGAAGGCTATGAAACATCTTCAACACTACAAGAACAAATCCAGTTGAATGTGACTACTATTAGATATGCATACCTGAAATTGAGCAGCCTGATGTACATGATGTAGTCAAGTGCCATCCTTCTTCTCTATGTAGCACCGGGCAGTCTTTAATACCTCTCTGCACTTCTGGCCTTTTCATCAACCTTTTCTAATTTGAATGTTTCTGGATACTGGTTCTGTTCAGTTACTCAGAAAGTACTGAAGCACGTGGATTAGTACCAGTGTGTATTCAATCTTACCTTATCTATTCATGAGGTATTTTGCTTCATTTAGAGCTACGGTTCAAATCAAAAGAACCCATGAAAACATGATTTACAATTTATTGCACACACCAGAGACTGATTCTTTACTGCTTTCTGGCCATTCATCTTTCCTTTCTAAGACTTTAACAGCCACTCATCAAAGATTTTAGGCAATAAATGATTTTTTATATCTGTAATTGTATAGAAATGTAAAGTGCATCTCGTTTTATAATAGGTTTTCAGTTCAGTAGCAGTCTGCTATATATAAATCGGTAGTTCATATACTTTTAAAATGTATGGAGCGTTGAGTCCAATATAGCTTGGGAATCAACTATATCTCGTAAGCAGTGTGCCTTACTGATGTTCCTTGTTTACATATATCCAATTAAGAACTGTGAAGAGGAGAAGAACATTGGTTAACTATATTACTTTTTGGATTTCTGTACTTGATAGAATGTACCTGCAGTGCAGATTACCCATAGAATCTATGAAAGTGGGTTTCATGGTGATATCTTTGGTGACCTATTACCCTGGATTGTATCTGGTTCAGGAATGAAAACATGTGCCAGCAAATCGCAAATGATTTTTAGGAAATCCATTGTAGATTTGATGGATCCCCCTGGTTATCCCATAATAGTCTTCCTTCTCCAGCCTTGGAGAGCTTTGATAAATCAGGCATTATCTGTCTCATCCATAGTCACCATGGGAAATGAATGGGGACAGTAAGGAGCGGATCAGTACTGGCCGTTGGCAAATATTGAAATACAATATTTTTAAGAACCAGCACAGTGTTTGGCATGACTAAGCAGCTAGCAAAGTGCCAACCACCAGAAGCCACCACTTGTTTGAACAACCTCTAAATGTATATCAGTTTGATGTTTTAATACATTGCACCTATGGTTTAATATTTTACATCTTTAAATTGAAATTGGAATCAAAGAGATATCTTGTTTTTATAGATACATTTTAGTATTTTTCTTTCCAATATTTGCATCCAGAATTCTGTATATGCTTTCAGAAGGTAGTTTTTGCTGACAGCACAAGAAAAAGAAAAATAATTTACAAAGAGACAGAATGAAATATGTTTCTTCTTTTTACACTTAACATCACTGCTACATCAGTGGCTCAATTGTCTGTAAGGGTCGTCATTATAGACAAGGTACAATGTTTTGATTACTTTTCATCTCAGGGGACTGTAGTGCATTATAGCAAACACTTTGTAGAATGAGTTTTTTCCCTGCAGTAGTGCTGGTCTCCAATAGCCTTATGATTACAGAAGTCAAGAGAATCCAAGGTCCAGTTGACTAGCTTTACAATATAATCTAGAATCTGTAGATTGTAGGCACTAGATTAGATGGAGCTTCCACCCCTTTTCTATCTAGCTTTATTCTATGTATTGCCTTGCTATTTTATCTTTTTCTTTGTTTGGGTTTGTATCATTTCTCTTTATTTACAGCTTGTATTAGGCATAGCACAATGGGAATTAATGCTGCTGTAGATTGGCAACAGCAATGCTAATAATATCTGGCCTGTTGCGGGATACCGGGCCCAAAAATAATTTGAAGAAAGACTATAGTATGTTTTGGGTGAGCATGTAAATAACACTACTGTAACCTATATTCAAATGTAATTCTTCACTTTTTTAGTTGCCTACTGTTTTCTATATACATATCTGTGTATAAACATGCGTAGGTTCTCTAGGGGTTGTCTATTTATGAGCAGGTCCTTCAGCAATGGTGAGATTAAATTAGACCAAGAAGAGTGAGTTGTTCGAAATAAGACTGATATATGTGTTGAGAATAAAATCCTAGACTACTGAGCAGAAAGTAGACTGCAAACTTTAAAATAAACCCTCCCAATAAACACATGGGGCCTGATTTATTAAAGCTCTCCAAGGCTAGAGAAGATACACTTTCATCAGTAACGCTTGGTCATCCAGCAAACCTGGAATGGATTTGAAGAAACCTATCTAAAGACTTGAAATCTATTCCAAGTTTGATGGATCACCCAGTTTACTGATGAAAGTGTGTCCTCTCCAGCCTTGGAGAGCTTTAATAAATCAGGCTTATGCTGTCCAAATGCAAGATGCATATGTATAAAAACTTCAGTCTGTTTTTGTTTTGTATATTTTGTCTATATTTTGTAGATTTGCATTTTGTGAAGGAGCCCCCTGTAATAAAGACTGGTCACTGGTGCTCTCTTTTATTGTACAGGGTGGTTGGTCTCCCCCCCCCCCCCCCCCTATACTTTCTAGCAGACATCCTGCAGTAAAAAAAAGGCTGATTTGTCCCTATAGTGGAAAACGCTGCTGGGCTCTTCTCCACCTAGCTTACCATTTTGGGTTTTTCATTGCTTTCTGCCACTGGGACAATTGTTTTTTCCCAGCAGAAATGTAAACATTTTTTAACACAACACAACTTTATTCAATTTGAAAAACTAAAGGAGTTTTGGTTATGTATACACATATTCAAGAGGATTCCTGGCCATTCTTATAGGAACAGTGTATTTTAGAATCTGTTGCGAGATAGTAAATAAAAATGACACTTGATCCATTCCATGACATTCCAACACACCTGATCAACTCTCCGATATGCAAAGAGCAGTTTGTACAATTGTTCCTCAAGCAGACAGAATTACCTATCTTTCCTTAGGTTTTTGGAATGTGTTCATGGTTTTTGTTTTGGTTTTTTTTCAATGCAAATCCTTTTAGAGAGGAAACAGCACCAAAATATGTGTTTCATCAGTGAATTTATAGCTCTTTGCTTGAAGTTCACCTTGGAAGAAGTTTTCACTGAGAATAGTTGAATGTTTCACTTCTGTTTACTTTCATTGCTTTCTCTGAGCTCAGGTGTACTTTGCCTAGCATGTGTATTAGCTCTGCATGTAGCAGTTAAGGTCAATCACTGGCAAATGTGCATTTGTAATTTATGTATTATAAATTTTCGACCTGAAAATGTCTGTTCGAATTCGGGTAGACCCGACCCGAAAAAAAACGAGATTCGGCGGTAAAAATTCAGATAAAAATGTGTTAAAAAATGTAAGTGTTTGTGTTTATTTAACTTTTTTTTTTTTTAATGTGCGTCTTACAGTGTAAGAGATACTTGCTGGCCGGCCATCTTCTCAATGATTGCAGCAGAGTCTGCAATCATTGAGTAGAGTGTGCGATCCCCGGGGCACTACAAGTTAATTAACCTGTAGTGCCCTGGAAAACATAACGGAACCGCAGAGTTCATCTGCAGTTCAGTTCCCACGGTCTCATGACGGTGGGAACTTTGCTGTCACAGCTATGACTGCAGGCGATCCCCGGGCACTGGAGGTTGAATGGGAACAAGTTTCCCCATTCATCACATCTAGTGCCCTGTTTTTCTGGATAGAGAAACTCTATCCAAGAACACATACAACTAGTAAGGGCATCAAGAGCAATCTGATTGCTCTTGCAGCCCTTAATAGTCCCTAAAAATAACCTGAATTCTCCCATCATTGACTTCAGTGGTGTTCAAGTTTGGCATTCGATCACCCGAACAATATCTCACTATTCGATCGAATAGCTGTCAAATCAAATAGTGAGATATTGGACCAACACTAATTATAAACTGCATTTTATAAGCACAATCTGCAATAATTTACTTTTACTACTCTGCATCCTATCACGTAATCAAGTCATCCCTGCACAATCCTTGACCTACACTGCAGCCTAACATTACTTGGGACTTGCCTAACATTACTGTCGATCATCACATATGGACTGTTATATGGGAGTCCAAAACACATGAGGTTGTAACAGTTTGATAGTTACCATTTTGTTGTACTGGTATACCTAATATACAGTATCCCCAATACAACAGCATGTACCTGCACTTGAATCCGGGTTGCACAGAGCATGAATAAATACGAGCAGTCCCATGTGTTTGGGTAACAAATGTTTATCTTTCTTATATTACACAAATTCATCCCTAACACTGGGGTGCATTGTGGTGCACTGGTGTGGTGTAGTGCACTGTAATGCAGGTGCAGTTTGTGTGATAAGGCCCAAAGGAGTTGACATTTTGTTAGTTCAATCTGATCAAAGATATACTTTTATATGAACTATATGTATAATGACATATTGTCTGCAGCATAAAACAGACAATGCAGTAGTCAAGTAAAGAGAAGAATTATACCCAGAAAATACCCAGTCCTCAGTAACATAACTGTGACAAGAAAGTAGCAGGGGGTCTTCCTTAGGAATCAATTTGTTGCCAGTGGTTCTTCTTCACTTTTCCAGTTGGCAGAGTTTGCTAAATCAACCACCCCAGGGTTTTCATGTGCCCGGAAATAAATGTGGCCTTTGGGGTCAAATGAAGCAGTGATGTCATCAGGCCCTGATCCTTGTGGCCAGTTTTCGGAGATGGGAAACGTATCGTTCCAACATTCTCCAAAAGAACTTCTATTTTTTTTCTTGTTCTCATTATACCATTTGATTAGTTTCTGTAGGTTATTGAACTTTTCATTTTATTGTTGCACTTTGATATCCCCTTCTCCCTTGCTCTCCCCTTTCCCATTTTGCTCAATAATTCTGATTGAACTAAAATGAGTGGTGGTTCAAATTAGAAATCTGGAAAAAAACAATGCAACATTTTTACCTTGCTGTTGCTTTTTTTAATGTTATTCTCAATTTATAAAGCACAAACAGTTTTTGTAGTCTCATTTTTTATTATTATTTTCTTTCCACAACTAAAAACTTTAATTTAAAAACATTGTAAACCTACACAAGACATATCTAATGTGTATTGCTAATTTTAGGGTATTTTAAATGTTATAATTTTTTATTTACATATGTAACACTGACACACAATAGGGTAAAAGCCCTACATAAAAGACTTAGGCTTAGTCTTCTGCCTATGTTTCAAAGGAATTATGCAAAGAGAAATTGTTGCTTGGCTGAAGCAAAAGAAAAAAAAAATCTGGTACGATACGCAGCAAGATTACCCAGTTCCCGATAATCTGGATAATAATACAAAGAAAATCAAACGGGAAGCGCTCTCCAAGGAGATATGTAATTAGATTATTACATTCTTAATATGGGTGAAATCTGCTCTATGACAAAGCGCCAGAGATGCAGCTGCTCTTCCCGGATCACCTGGCCACTAGAGAGCAAGATCACAAGCCAGTGTGAATAAACCCTTGCTTAGGCTTCTCAAATAAATGTAATTACCTTCTCATCATGCTTCATTTGCAGAAGGCTTCTTGATGGTTGCTGATGACTTTTCACAGTTCACTATAGCTTCATTTTGGAAGCCTGAGAGAGCAGCATATAATACCTCTGAAACATGTTAGGGATGAGCCAAGATAGCCGTGTTACTGCAGAATGGGGTTCTGTGTTCAAAATGTTTTAAAGCCCCATACCTCTGATAATTGAGAAACCCATTATGGGTTTAAGAGGACCTGTACTGCAGAAAAGATGCCCAAAGTAATCAAAAGGGCAAAAAAAAAACAGACAGGACCACCATCAGGGGAGACAAGGGGTACTTCTGTAAAAGGCCCTGTTCAAATGAGCTTGACTTATTGGGGAGGGGGGAACTTTTAGACACAAGGAAGGGGGCCAAGAACATTTGCCTACTATGGGGCCCAGAAGTGTTTTTAGGCAGCCCTTCCTGTTCTTGCAGGCTTCTTGCAGCTGATATTTTCCTTATTGCAGGCTTATCTTGGCTTGTTTTAGGCCTCAAACTGTGTTTCTGTGTAAAGATGGCAGCCTTGAGTATGGTTTTGCCCCTGCATGCTATAGTTGGCCATAGTATGTCATTAGGGTTATTATCAGGAAAAAAATTGAGGGGTGTTGAAAAACCTTCAGATGACTTGTGAGCAGCATGGTAGTAACATGTCCAAAACCCACTTTAAATTGTCTGGAGTAAGCAGTTAGAAGCAGCAGTGCCATAGGTGAACACTGCAGATAGACAACTATTATACTACAGAACAGGACTTCCTAGGATAATTTGTAATGTATTAATTAGGCACAATTGACATTATAGATTTTTTATAAAAGATAACAAATCAATATAAGAAAACAAACCTATATAATAAAATACATTTTTTGAGCTGGTCTAATTATGTGTGGGTGTCCAATAGCTATGGCTGCAACAAATGCCCTACTGGCCATCCGCTCTGGGGGAATCGATTGATCAGATGTGTAAGAAGGTATTATCTATTCACTTGTATTACTCCACAAGAAGTGGGTTTTGTAGTTGCTCTTGTTTCCTATTGCTCTTTCCCTATTTTGTGACATAAACTTGATGTATGCTTTGGCACACTTACTGCCCCTGATTCATCAAGCAGAATCGGATGATCGCTCGCGCTTTCGTATTCGTGATCTCACCATTGAGCTTAACAGATCCTCCTTAATCGCGCAGCTGAAATCTAATCGCCTTAATTGGCAGATTTGCGCCCCCTATTGCTCATTATTATTAAGGCAGGAATCCGGCTGGCAGTGAGGAGGCGAGTGTACGAGCACACTCGAGTCCGGACCGCGGGAAACCGCGCTCGCTGGTCACGCGTACTTTCGCGCTTCCAGCGAGCGCGGATTTCGTTGATGAATCAGGGGCATTGTGTTTATGAAGAACTCTTCGAAAAGCTTAGTATGAGGAACATCCTTTGGCTACCTGCAGACAGGTATATGAGTCTGCAAGCACTTCCCATCTTCAAAGACCTATATGTGCAGGAGGCATAAAGTGGTTGTCCATGTTTTGGGAAAAATTGTTCAGGAAAAAAATAGAGTGGTCAGTTTATGTTTTAATGTCCAATATAAATAAATCTGATTCATTCATTTAGCTGTCCTTCACATGTCCATTTCTTGTGTTGGAGTATCATTTTCGGAATGAGATGTTACATTGCCCTTTCCTTTAAGGTATATGCAAAACCAGATTTTTTTTCAAAATTTTGGATAAACTAAGGAATGGATATGGCCAATTTGTGGGGAGATTTAATATATTTTCCTGTATTAAAGACAGCAGGAAATAAAAGGGGATCTCCTCATAGTTCCCTTGAATATTTTGATTACACAATATTTTACATTGTGCCAACATAATACGCAGAACCTTTCAAAGTCCATAGCCATGTCACTAGCTGTCCCTCAAAGGGGATCACTATTTAATGTTCCTACCATAGTCAAATGTCTTTAATACAGTCCAAGGTCAAATTTTGGGGGAAGCCATTTAACCTAACTGCATATCTTAACAATGTGAGAAGAAACCAGAGTACCCTGTGGAAACCCCATGCAAACATGGGGGAGAACCTGAAAACCCCATAGTGTGTCTTTGGAAGATTTCCCCACATCTCTCCCTGTTACTGTGTTAAAAAATGTTTGATTTTGTATCACTTTCTGAATCACTTTACTAAATCAAATGGTCCAGTGGACAAACTTTGAGGGTAAAAAATTCCCAGTGACCACGCAGACAATAATATAAATGGTAAGATGTAAGTTCTATCTAAAACTGGTTTTACATACACTTATGGGCACTGGGATTTTAGGGTGAAAATCCAAGCCCCCTGTGATGTCATTGTTCTAATATAAAAAGTTTATTTTTTTTGTTTGTTGAACTCTCAGAAAAATATACAAAATATAGCAGTATATCAGCCAGGTGAAAAGCTGAGACTGCAGTCTTTAATATGAAATGTTATATGCAGTAATATTCTTGTGTAGAAGAAAGTCATCAACTAATGGCATCTGTAATGTTATAAATAGGAGACATGTGTCTTTTCATGATAGTCCTATTTGACTAGTTTTTGTAACATAAAAAATAACATAAGGCAGATTTGTCTGATGTGCCTACTTGACTAGACCAAAACTGTACATGTAGAAAACTCATAAAACTATAAAAAGAAAATATAAATACATGCAGGAAGCCTAATGCAAATGTTACCATGCACGGCTAAGACACCTTTTACCCGCAAGTTTTTCTTTGTAAAGGTCCGTCCACCCACCATTGATATTTCAATTTTTTTGGGAGTTTAAGCAAATTTGCATGCAATAAATAAAAGTAAAAAACTATAGCCTATTAAGATACAAATATAAAACCAACTTTTGATTCAATATTTAGCTTCAGTCCTTTCTGTCATTAGATATCCTAATTCCTAAAATTCTTAAGTGGGCGAGAAGGGAGCCAGGATCTATAATGGGTCCTTTAATACCCCTGAAATATAAGTCTATATATTGTATATATATATTTTATAAGAAATCATATTTGGTCACTTTTTTTGTAAAAGCAAAATAATTGTAAAGGTTGTGACAATTTTATTTTGTTTCATGGGCTTTGCCATAATGAGTTATGCACCATACACAGAATAATCAGTGTTGTACACCTAGTAAAAACTGCCACAGGGTGACCTGTAATTAGGCTACCTAAGAATACAATAGTCGCACATTATATCTGTTTTTTTTTTTTTTTTTCCAAAATAGCACCTTCCACCCATTAAACTCGGACTCCTTCCATCTATTCACATACTGCCATTGAGAGCAATAAATATACATGGGCAGTAATCTTTTGTTACTATGGCGACCTTTCACCCATTCACCAGCTCCGAGATGACATTTGTGCCCCTGTGGCCGGTGAGATAATGATCAGATCCCTGGGTGTTCCAAGACATTTTCTCTGTTTACCAGCTTTTGGGCTCACCGAATAAGAGATTATCAAAACAGGACTAGATCATTATCTCAATGGTGACCCGGGGCTTAAATTAGTATGTCCGAAATTTTACTCCATGTATTTATTTCCCAAAAAGAGCTCATAATGAAAAATAGGAAAACATAAACTCAATTGAAAGAATGCACATGGGCAATAGTTTTCTTTTCAGTATAATATTTGTTTATCTCCAGTGATATAAAAAGGTTTTAGCCTCCTATCTGCAGCTTATATACATTGTATGTATATATATTTATACAGGTTTCTGTCTTAGATGTGTATTTTTTAAATATATATATATATATATTTATATTTTTTATTTATCTATTTATTTATAATATATATATATATATAATTATATATATATATGCATGCATACTACACAAGAAGCAATATATATAAAAAGAGGAGCTGCTAGTTTAGAAAGATAGATAGATAGATAGATAGATAGATAGATAGATAGATAGATAGATAGATAGATAGATAATTTATATCAAACATAGACATATATATCAGATAGAAATAAAGATAGACAAATAGATAAACCAAACAGAATATAGATACCTGTTGATTGTTAGATATTGATATATATTGATATTTATCTAGGCATTTGTTAGATCACATTTTGAGCAACCTTGTTGGTTAGCTTTCTGTGTAATAACTTTAAGTCATTTGTTGCTGGATTGAGGATTGAGCTGGTAAGCGGGTAACATTCCCATTAGTCACAGTGGTTGTCAGGGGCAGTTCCCTTGCAAACATTATTTTCCTTTCTATGTGACTTATAATTATAGACGTAACAGAGGGTACAAAATAAGTTCAAAATACTAAAAGAAAACAAGGGTGGAGGATGTTGGTTAAGACTAATTTAGGGTTAATAAAGGAAATAAAGGCAAGTATTAAACTTTTTTCACCCGTTTGCTTTTACTGGAAATATGTGAAAATTAAGGAAGCTCCTTTGATCGTCACAAAAGTAAAATTAAAAAAAAAATAGTAAAAATGTTATTGTTGCACTGTATTTATGAGCAAACCTTGGGATGATGGATTGAGAATGACAGGGAAGGAACTTATAATACTGATTATAGTTGTTAGTTTTTTTTGAGAACATTCTGACAGCAAGCATTATGTTGATAGCTGTGTTGTCACATTGTACATGAACACAATTTCAAACTGAATTTTTTAGCAAGATAATACCCAATCTCACAGGTCAACCTATAGTAGACAAGAACTGGGCACATCTGGGGTAATAGATTTGCCTTCCAGGTAACCTGATTTGATTTTGTTGGCTTTGATTGGCAGAGCCATTATTGTAAGTAGCAGTCCCAAAACATTGAAAAATGTACAATCTGAGTGACACAGACCTAGAATAACATTCCTTAAGAAGCAATAACATTGTTTCAAATCAGCTGAATAGATGAATATATTGCTGCAAATAAAGTCTTCTTGAATTTATTGGAATTGGATTACCTGCCATTTGTAAAAATGTCATTATGGCCCTATTACTCACACTACAGCCCCAGAATATGTGTTTTCCTTTGAATATATGGATACTGGCTGCTGTCCTGGAAAGGTATTTGTGGCTGTATATAAACTGACTCAAAAATGCAGCAGAATCAGTTGTGTTTTTTTAGATAATGTTGAAATATGATTAAGTTTTATTAGTGGACATGATCATCTAATATTGGGGCTTTACTATATCAACCACATGGAGTGCTTGAGTGCATACAAGTTGTGTATTCAGTTGCTCTTTGCCTTTCGGAAGATAAGTCATTCCTATGGTTCTTTGCCTAGCTTAGGTGGGTGTCTAATTGATTGCAGGATGGACCTAGTACTGACTTTCTGTTCTTCTGCTACCCTTTTCCTGGAATTCATCTCGTACCACCTTGATAAAGGCCAAATTTGGATATGTCCAATGTATTCATACACTAGTTGGTGGGTGAACAACTGGATAAACAATTGATATTTCCCTACTGTCACTTATTTTCCTTGATCACACCATGCGCCCAAAGACCAGAACATCCAACATTCTATATAATTCAGCTGTGTTAGTAAATGGTGGAGAGTGCCCAGTGACTGGTGGGGATCATTTCCAGCTCACATAATATTGGCTGGATGTTCAAAATCAACATATCAATCAGATATCAATTGAGAATGTCTTGTTTTTTTTAACAGAGTTTCCCAAAATTTGAAAAAATGAACACGTCAAATATCCTTTAGATTTCAAACTCTTCTAGGCAGTGTTCTGTCCTCCGGTGTCATTGTTTGTATCTGTCTGTCATTTCCACTCCCTATTTAATGTACATGACTGTGTAAAATGTTGGCACTTTAAAAATACAGCTTATTAATATTAATAATAGTAATAATAAATACACAAGTTGACTTTTAGTTTCTTAATGCGTCTAATCCTCTTGAATCTTCATTTCTTCCAGGGACCCTGTTGACAATATTCTTAATTTAAGCTTTGACAAAGTGATGTGTACAGAAGAGCATGGGAACATAGTCATCTATAAAACCTTTGTAGATCCTGATACTTCTTTCCAAGGATATAGCGGGTAAAGTATTTGAACTTTTCTCCCTTAATAAATGCTGGATTTTTTTAGTTGACGTGTGTCTGTAGGCACCAGAAGTAAAGAATCCATGTTTCATGTACAGTTATGGGCCACACATTAATAGGAGCTGTGTCATTTCATATAACTTACCTTATACCAGGAGGGCCAGATACAGTAGACCAATGGCCCATATGCAACCCTTACATTCCTTCTTTTCATTTGGTCACTCTAGAAATTGTTGTGCGAATAGGTGTGATCAATTGTTTTTGAGTTAATGTCCAAAGAACATACTTCCTTTACATGGGATGTTAAGACTGCACTGCTATCAACAGTACTCTCCCCCCGTTTCATGATAGTCCACCATCTCCTGTCACTAGACCCAAAGTGTATTTGCCAATAACGACTTTTTTTTTCAAGTACATTTGATTTGGCCAAATTACTATTTTGTTTACCCACAAAAGAATAAAAAAACCTCTTTGTACTAAAAAATACATTCTACAGGGTGCTATGTGCTCCTCTTTCACACAGAAAATTGTTCATAAATATTCCCTAAGTATAATGGTATTTCATCAAGAGAAATGCAAGACTAAATGTAAGTGAAAGATAATGAGTGATTTGTTATTATGATATAATACATACACCATTTTAACCTCCCTAGCGGTTCATTTCTTTCCGGTTTTATATGTCTATAAGCGGTACATTGTTTTTCACGAAAATTTATTTTACAGTACAATATGATAGTATGAGTGTAATAAAGTTTGAAACACAAAATCATGTAAAAACAATAAATTGAAATAAAAAAATCTATATTTAAAAAAAAAAATACATATTATACTCATACTATTATATATACTGTAAAATAAATGTTTTTGAAAACAATGTACTGCTTTTACACATAAAAATCCAATGTATTGCATTCAATACAGTTATTTTGTATTGAATGCAATACAAATGGATTTTGAGTTTCCCGCCCCGCCGGCAACGTACACGCACCGACGTTATCGGGAACTCCCCGGTGTCTCATCGGATGCAGAAGCAGGAAGAAGGAAGAAAAAAGAAGACGGAGATAGTAGCGCTGGACGGCGCGGGATGCCGGCGGATCAGGTAAGGCTCTATTTACTAACCTTCCAATAGGTTTACTCGGGGTTACCTCTAGGGAGGTTAAAAAAACACTGTTAATGAAAACATAAACAAAAAATCAATTTTAATATACATTTGAAAACATTTTACATACTACATAAACAATAAAACAATAATATACAGATTTCCCTTTTGTTGCCACAAAACTTCTGGGCTGTCGTAAAACAATAACAATGTGTGGAAATGTGTAGAACTGTCACCAAGAAGAACAGGTGCTAAGACATCTGTCCATCATTTCTTGAATGTTTGCACCTCTAAGACCAACTGTAGATTTTCATCCCATATTAGCCAGTGTTTGACATCGGTGCTCACACGCAGTGGAAGCCTTATGTCATGCTGTTTACCTAATTATATTAGATTGGATCTGTCATTATAGAACAAAAGCAGAAAGCAGAAATATAAATATGTAACAAATACACAAAGAAAATATCATTTTAGTTTTTCTTTAGTGCACTACGGACACCTTAAAGTAAAGCTAAACCTAAAAATGAAAAAGTATATATTGCATCATACCAGTCCTTAGATGTGGTGGTTGTATTAGTTTTCCTTTTTTTGGAAGGTCCCCCATTTATTTTACCAGATAATAGGCCTGATTTATTATAGCTTTCCAAGACTGGAGAAGATAGACTATCATGACAAAAAGTAATGTAGCAAACCAGGAATGGATATCCTAAAAATCATATGCTATTAGTTGCCAAATGTTTTTAATCCTGTACCATATTTATTCCGGGTTTTCTGGATCACCCAGGTTCACCTATGATAGGCTATCTTCTCTAGTCTTGGAGTGCTTTAATAAATTAGGCCAATTATTTCAGCAATACTCCTTATGTGCTAAGGTCACAACAATTACTAAGGGCCATTTCAGACCTGCTCTGAATTGCAGCTTTCTTCTGTAGGCTCAACTGTGGTGCCAACAAGTGAAAGATGAAACAAACCCCTCCCTACTCTGTCCAAAATTAAAAAAAAAAAACAAGTTAATGCTATTCTTTGTTACAATAAAGACAAATGCTCTTTTTTTCCTTATTTATTAAAGCAGAACTAAAGTTCCCAAATTATTAAACTGAAGTTCCACTTATAAAAATTTGCATTAAACCAGCTATTATTGCAGAAAGGGTCAGGTGATAATCATTTTCACTTGTTGATCACTCCGATGAATTGTTGTCCACATACCCAGCGATCCCATCTTTCTGTGCTCTCTGGACAATTGATGGCCAAAAGAATGGTCAAAGATTGCAATTAAGAAAAGAAAAGGGAAGAAGATGGTGCACCCTGTGATAGAACTGGACAGGTGAGTATAGCAGGATATTGCTTTTAATAAAATCTAACAATTTACAAGTAAATAAGCTTATAAAAATGTCCTCCCTCCCTATTTAGATGGCATCTTCATTCAAGATTCCCAGACAATGTAACCTCTACTTGTTTCCAGTCCTTCTCAGAGGTGGTGGATACAGACAGTCTTTTTCTGCAGTCTAAGGTAAGTATTTCATATTATTTTACAGTTGTAACATATAATATAGTTGTAACAGTTGTAACATATAATATATATAATACAGTTGTAACAAAAAAATATAAATTTATAATATTAGAGGTATACCTAAAGTCATAGAGCCTGGAGAGGATACACTTTCATCAGTGAAGCTGGGTTATCCAGCAAACCAGAAATGGGTCCGGTCCAGAAATGAAAACATTTTCTTGCACATGCCAGGTTTGCTGGATCATCCAAGTTTACTGATAAAAGTGTATCTTCTCAAGCCTTGGAGAGCTTTTTTAAATCAGACCCATACTTGCAAAATAAAAAATTTAAGTTACCTCCACCATCTCAACACACATAGGAACATCATGGGCTGGTACCCAAAAGCACTACTGTTTCACCAGAAAATGAGATGGTTGGCAAAGGGGCTTTGCCTGGTAAGGACACTTTGTAATGAAAAAAATGCAGTCCATTAGCAATTGCTGTTCTTCCTAAAATTATAGTTTCCTGGCTATATATTTCCTAGGTTCTTTTTGGTCACAGACTTGGAACAATTATGCTGCAAATGAGTATCATATAATGCCTAAATTCTTGGTCTTTAAAGTTATTCTGAATCTAGGGTTGCCAAAGTTGCCATGCAAACCATAAATAACTTATGTAATTCTTCATTGCTGTTTAAAAGAAGAATTCTTTTTTTGGTAGCAGGCAAATTAGAAATATATATATATATATATATATATATATATATATAAATAACCTATTCATTTAACCAGGATTTTAGTGCTACAAATGTCATACATGCAGTAGGCATTATTATATGATATTGCAGTAACTTGAGTATTGAATGACGATACTTATCAGAACTCTGCTACCCTTCTGTTACAATTCTTTTTACAATGTCCAATGTAGCGAATGGTAAATCAGCCCAAAATGTATCTTGCTGAAATGTGTGTATTTGAAATATAGTTGTATTTATAAGTATCCTCATTGCACATTGACTAAACTGTTTAGTTCTGGGTCTGTGTTTATGAGGAGAAGCCTCAGGCTTTGAATTGGAAGCATTACTCAAGCAGAAGGGAATTGTTCATTGTCACTTTTACCTAGTCTAGTGAACCTGACATCTCTATAAACAGAGTTTTCAAGGTGACGACTTAACCCTTGATCTGCTTAGCTTTGCATTTGTTGTACATGGCATCTGCTGTTCATATCTATGTTAGCTACTTTCAGACTTGCGTTTGAATAGATGCGCGTTTGACAATCATTGCTTTAGATTCATCTGAGCATACATGTTTTGACATTCTAAACTAGCTTTTACAATTAGCAGTGAATACTTACAATTTTCAAAAGGGGCAAATTGATAGTTTATATCAATGGGTCTCTATAAAAACTATTGAAACCCGCCATGCTTAATTACTTTTCAACAAACATCCAGTGCATGGCAAATCAGGATTTTATTCTGAAATGCTCATTTATTTTTGCAGCATTTGCCCTCTTCACCCTCCACAGATACACATTATTACCAATAGCAAATGGTGGTAGCAATGCAATTAACTAGCTGGTGAAACCTGTCATATCAAGGCATGCTAAAGTTCCAAGATTCGGTTGTATATCCTGTATAGGTCCCTGTGTTTTATAAAAGGAGAGAGATTAACAATAGTTTTTCCTTCACTTTTCTGCTTTGTCTATCATCTTTCTTTCTCTCTCTCCCTCTCTCTCTCCGTCTCCCTCCTTCTTTCTTTCTTTCTTTCTTTCTTTCTTTCTTTCTTTCTTTCTTTCTTTCTTTCTTTCTTTCTTTCTTTCTTTCTTTCTCTCTCCCTATCTCACCCTCTTTCTTTCTTTCTTTCTCGCTCTCTCTCTCACCCTTTCTTTCTTTCTACCTTCCTTCCTTTCTCTCTCTCTCTCTCTCTCTCTCTCTCTCTTCCTTCCTTTCTTTCTTTCTTTCTTTCTTTTTTTCTTTCTTTCTGTCTTTCTTTCTCTCTCTCACCCCCTCTTCCTCTCCCTTTCCATCTTTCCTCCTTACTCCATTTCTTTTCATCCTCCATTTCTCCTCCCTTCTTGTATTTTCTCTATTCTTTCCTCTTTTTTATCTTTCTCGTTATTTCACTCTCTTTCTCTCTCCCATCTCTCTTTTTTTGCCCCCCCCCCCCCCCACTCCCCAACTCCTTCTTTCTTCCCTTCCTTTATTTTCATAAACATATAAACCTCAGAAAAATGTTTTAGGAACTAACAAAACAAGGAAAACTCTTTTTACCCCCTAAACATTTATGTCTTATACCATATATGTATATTTTTTTCAAACTGTATTTAGCAAACCCATAACTTTCTGTCTCCTATTTTTGGGTCATGTTGTGTTTCTTGTAAATTCTCTACAAAGTATTTGAAAAATTACTTATGCAGGACTATGAATTGAAAACTCTCAGAACAATTTCCAAAATAAGCTTTGGGATTTGGTGCTCTACTATTGTGGACAAGAGACAATAGTTTTAGTTTTTGTGCATTAGAAACGTCTTGATGAATGGTTTCCCTAAGCAGACTAAAACCTTACAGGTCATTGGCTGCAGATACTTCCAGGGATCAGATACAAATAATTGATTCTGACTGAATTGTATTTGTTAAGTGAGGGTTAAAATCCAATCTTACTATTGGGTTTGGATTTAAAGGTTTCAAGAATCTACCCATTGATCTAAAGCTGATACATTTAATTTGTGCCGGGTATACATATGTTGCCACTGTTATAATATAGTCCTCTCCAGGGCTTGCACTCTATATCTATTTGCATTACAGAAGGAATGGAAATTTCCATTAATTGTTTGGGAAAAGAATAGACTTCAGATTGTTTTAATTCCAGTGTTCAGGCACAGAAGGTGCATTATATGTGCTAAAGAAATCAATGTTTAGATTTGTTTGCTAATGTGACTGCTTCATTCACTGCTGTCAGTCATTCAAAACTGTAATCGCATTTAAAGTTTTGCCAGTCAAAATGACAAATAAACTAACTTTTCCCCGAAGTAGATTAAGAAGTGACAGCTTGCATTTGTATCGAAAATATGATTTAGTGATAAATTGTTTTTTTCTTTTATATAGAAGATTGACATAATACTCAGGTAAATTCCCTAATCGGTGTGTGCGAATAAAAGAAATATCTATTAAATTTAACTTTCTTGTAAAAATATAATGGTAGCACGTTATAAGTATATTACACAGTTCACAAACATGATTGTCACTGTGTGATTTTTCCATAACAATCCAGGTAATCAAAGAAACGATAAGCTGGTATATTGAATGGAAGGTCGGGAATCTTATAACCACTCTTACTGGGAAAGTATTGCATGCTTTCAGCAAACACACATTTTAAAATCTAAATAAAAGATATAGATATCCATTAACATTGTATTACTAACCCCCCTTTAATAAACACTAGAGTTTGACCACACTGACCAGAGCAATCTGTAATCTAAAGCTTCGTACATACATTAGATAAACATCAAATGTAATCAATGGAAACAATTTTTCATGATTGCTTCCAGATGAACAAATGAGCACTGTACACACACAGTGCTGTTGTGTTCAATGAAGAGATGGAGTGGGGAGGATAAGAGAGCAGAACCCTCTCCTCCGTGCATTGCGCTCACTTTTGCGCCCCCTGTAGTGGATTGATGAACAAATTTGGGGGACCACTGTTCACATGTCCTGGGTGTATTTTATATTTAGGGTAGCTGACCCCCTGAAAAGGACTATGTAGAAATTAAAATGAAGACAGGTAAGCAGGGTTTTTTTGGCGTCAAATTAAAATCAAATATATTAGTGATTAGTTTCCAACATACACATATATACAGTTAGGTATATCAAATTGTGTCTATCCCATTTATGTCATCGGAATCCTGACCCTTTACCTAGACAGAGTCATCTTTAATATTCGAAAAAGAAATACGGTTCAAACCTGGAGCGTTTCGCCCATTGGCTTCCTCAGGAGCTGGAGAACGTTAGTAGGACTGTACATTGAAATACAAGAAAAGCAAGAAAAGACTTTTTTCAGAGCATGTTTAAATGTAACTCATTGCAATCACACAATAATCTAACTGAAATAAATTGTCAAATAAACTAATTTTATAGATGTCAGAAATATTTAATCGTGTCCAAAGTATAATAGTACCATGATTATTTGAAGATATGAAGTAAAAGAATTATATAAAGTGCATGGTTGTATTACAGTGGAAGTAGATGTAAAATGTACATATGGCATAAGTACTGAGGTAAGTATTGCATTAGACTTACTGTTTTCACTGTAGTTCATGCCCAGAATCAGATTACTCAATGTGAAATGATTAGCGTTCCAAACATAGATTTCTAAGGATCTAAAATCATCCTAAAATTAGTTGCTGTGTGATTATATGGTATATTCATTAGAAATGCCTGGAACAGTTCAATGTGGTAGGTTCATGATCCCACAGAATGGTAATAAATAATCAAAAAAAAGATAAATACAAAATAAATAATAAATGTAGGCTCTAATATAAGTTCTTCAAAAGTGATTCAATTTCAAATAGGATATGTTACTTGTCTGCACAATTGACTATGAAACGATAATAATATTAAGCAAAATTTGTAGGGTATTTAGTGATAAAGAACGTAGAGCCTTAATGGAAAGAATGTCTAGGTATGAACTTACTCAGATTCAGGTTGGATGCAAAGCGTGGCTAGGTGGTGGATGAAATGTGCAGCCGAGTATACACTGAAAAAATGACATCTCCCGCCTTATATAGGAATGGAGATGTCGTGAATGTTACCGGAAGTGTCCGCTGGATTTGTGAATTCCTGAGCATGTGCTGTTTGTACGTTGAGGCTGTAAGCTTGTATGAGGAAATGTCCATGGAGTAAATGTGAGGATCTGGGTGCCCTTTTCCTAACTGCCCTTACCCTGCGACTAAATGAGCATCTAAAAAACGTGGATGATGGCTCACTGAAACACAGAGTAAACCAAAGGGTTAACGGGGGAGAAAAAGCTGACCCCCGTATTGTGATTAATCGCCTCATTTCGGGTAAATTTTTGTGTGATTGCAATGAGTTACATTTAAACATGCTCTGAAAAATGTTTTTTTTCTTGATTTTTTTGTATTTCAATGTACCGTCCTACTAATAGTCTCTAACCATCCACTAAAAAAGTGAATGGACGAAATGCGTCGATATTAAACCATATATTTTTTTTGAATATTAGAGAATACTCTGTCTAGATCAGGGGTGTCCAAACTTTTTGCAAAAAAGCCAGATATGGTGAGGTGAAAATGTGTGGGGGCAGACCACTAACCAGGGTTAGTGTGGGCGTGGTCTGTGCGGGTCCCGCACAGCACAGGCCCACTATAATGATGTAGGGGATTCCCTGTGCACACATGGGGACTCCGTCCTGCCGATTATGCCCACCAAGTAGCGGGCCAATAATTGCAAGGAGGTAGATCAACTCTTTGAAATATAAAAAAGCATTTTTGTACACGTGTATTTTATACTGTCAACAGTGCTGGCAGGACGCAATTTACTAATTTTTGACAGAGGCTGGGGGCCGGTGGAAATCTGAACACGGACTGCAATTGGCTCCCGGGCCGGACTTGGAACATGCCTGGTCTAGGTGAAGGGTCAGGAATCCCATGACATAAATGGGATAGTCCCAATTTATTATACCTAACTGTATATATGTGTATGTTTGAAACTAATACTATTATAATATATTTGAATTTGATTTGCCGCAAAAAAACCCTGCTTTCCTGTCTTCATTTTAATCTCTACATAGACCACTGTACACATGTCTGATCCTTCATCTTATGTGCTGATTATCTGACGTGTACATACAGCAGCTTATGTGTGGCTGCTTCCATGTGAATACATAATTAGGGTATTGCCATATGTAATGGACTTTATATACATTAGGCTTACTTCATTGACATGTCTTCCTGTACCCAAGGAGCAAGGAAAATGTAATTATAAGCATTCAGTTTGGAAAATTTAAAGTGAAATTGTTGATTTGTCCTAAATGGATAAAGAACATGTTCCTGTTTAATATCCCCTGGATTATTAAGCATCTTTATTTACTTTTCAAAGCACTTTGGATGTCCAAAATCCAAGAAAGAGCTTACATGTCCGTGAGCTGGTATGTCCCCTCTGTCCCCATGCCTTCCTTTACCCAAGTATGACAATGTCATTTCATGACATTTTGGAGGTGCTTTAAACAGGAAGGGTGCACCAAAATGGTGTGAAAGCTCTGGTTACATTTTGCATAATATAATGCTGGATAACATGGAATTGGTAAAAAAGTAACTTCTTCTTTAGCATGTTACAATTAATAACGATACATCTCCTTTCAAAGTAACCATTTTTATAATGATATTTCCTCAGGTGGACCAACAAATGATTTTACATCCATCAGTAATGCTTGAAAAAAGAAGCAGAGCTCCGGGTCATTCAGGGAAGAAAGGTCAACTTGATCAACCTGTTTCAGCACTGTTGTCTTGTAATATCTGGCTTATTACAAGGGTAAGATATCAATCCAGAGCTATTGCTCTGTCATTTATTGAAATGTTATTACTTGAATAAACTTCACGACCCCAGAGTATTTTGGAAGACTATATTCTCACCATTTAAAGGCACGTCTTCCAGTGAGCTGCCTTCTAAACCATTCTTACTTGTTTAAAAGGGAAATATTGTATTGTTTTAATATTTGTTATATATCTTAAATTGTGATATTTTCCTTTTTGAATTGTTTTAAGAAGAATACCATTTAACACTGTGCTACAATCCCCTAGGTTTTCTAAGATAACCTGTCGATGCTCACTTTTGCACCATCCCTTTGCAATGATGAAATGTTGAGAGTATGATGGCATGTAATATGTGCCAACAAGAACTGGGGAGGTATGCCGGTGGGTAACATGCAAGAGAGGAGTAGGAAGCATATGACAGTGAGCAGTATTTGCAGGAGAGGAGTGGGGAGGATAAAATAGTAGGCAGAATGCACAAGAAAGACTTGCAGAGGGAATGGTGATTGACATTTTGTGTAGGAGATTAGCATTAAAGGTATAAAGCTGGCATTTTGTAAAGGAGAAAATTACAGAGAGAGAGAGAGACACCAAATGTGGAGGACTGCAGAGACCAAAAGTTTAATGGTGGGTAGTATGTGTAGGAGAGGCAAATGTGGGGTGTATGGTGGTGATTGTAATATTGCGAGAAAAGTAGCAAAGTGTAGGAGGAGAGATTAAAATTATATATGCTCCTATTATTTATTAAATACCTGCCCCCTCCTCTTTATAACTAATAAAATTGAAGAAAACCATTTTGTTTTCATGACATACTTTATACCATTTTGATTTACTAAAGGAACATAGGCCCATCACTTTGTGATTGTGATTACAGGGTGCCTTGGACACACCTTGGTACCCTGCACAATGTATTGATGCAGACAGCAGCGATGATGTCAGCACTGCATTGTATACCATAGAGGGCTTCCCAACATCAGATAAGAGGACCCAGTGTGTCAATGTGAATGTAAATGTGTAAATGAATTTAATACAAGTTTAGACTGTAAACTCATTTGTGCATGGCCCTCTCATCCACCAATGGACCGTGTCAATAGGCCTGATTTTTTAAAGCTCTCCAAAGCTAGAGAAGATACACTTTCAACAGTGAACTTAGGTGATCCAGCAAACCTGGCATGGATTTCTTAAAGTCGTTTGCTATTTGAAATAGTTTACAGTTCTGGAGCAGACCCATTCCAAGTTTTTAGATCATTCAGGTTCAGCTTCACTGATAAAAGTGTATCCTCTTCAGTCTTGGAGAGCTTTAATAAATCAGGCCCACTGTATGTATTTTGTCTGTCATTTACATCCTCTTAATTATTGTACAGTTTTGCCAAATATGTTGGCACTTAAAAAAAGTTTTTTAATGATAATGAATTGACGTAAATTTTTAGGCAAACAACTGTATGCAGAGTTATGTATATGTAATGCTTTACTTGACAAAGTTTGCAGTTCTGTTTTTTAAGCCTTGTGATTTTCACACCCGTCACACAGCACTGTTCTCCCCAGCCCCTTTGAACCAGGTTCACCACCCTGCACTTTTCAGCAACCACCCTGCTGTATTTGGGTGGTTACTGAAGAGCTAGGTCACAATACAGGGGCTGCTACCCACCTATAATTTCTTCCCACCCAGCTTAAATACATTTCTGGGCACTGCATGGCATAGTCAGGCAGACGACATCCATTATTCTGTTACAATTTTTCAGCTTTATGTGCCATCTCTAAACATCTAGCATACAATTTGTATGGGCCACTAGCATAGGCCAATGGACAAACAAAATTTCTTGGCCCAAACAGGGTAAAATTGCTTCTTTTAAGATAGAACCACAGGTTAGAAAACACCCAGAGCTTGATGACAAAAACCTTCTTATCTGGTGTCTGCACTCCATGTCTAATACAATGTTCTCCCCAGAATTTTTTAAGCTTGCTTGCTGTAGGTGGGTGGCAGCCCCTGTATTCTAACCCAACTTTTCAGTAATCACCTAAAAACAGAGTGGTTACTGAAAAGTGCTGGGGGGTGCATCCAGCTAAAAAAGGCTGGGGAGAACATTGCAATATTTGCCTAAAATATTCAATTAGGACCAAAAATTCTTGTTGCAAAGAAATTCAAAATTTTCAAGACATACTGATAATTTATTACATCGAGACCGCTCAGAGGCTGGGCTCTGGGCACTGTTACAGCCTCTGCTTCCCCCTCTCAGGTCTACAGGTGAGAACAGAAACTGCAAAGATTGTCATCTGCCTAGTTTCTCAATAGTGTAGGTATGTGTAAATTGAGAGAATGACTGAACAAATGTATTCCTCTTTTACAGGTATTACATTTCACTTAAATGTAATTTAAGTAATGCTGTAATTGCTGTAATATGCCATTGAAAATTCTGCTTAAACATAACAACATAACAAATTAAAAGACACACAAATTTTTTTTAATCTTTTTTATTTGAGGAATTGTATTGATTTTATTCTGTGTTTCTATTTTATATACAAATAGCTATTAGTGGAGTTTCTGTTTTTAAATCTCCCTTATAGCAGACCTGTAAAATCTCAACCATAACCTTTTTCTTATTACAAAACTTTTATCACATCTAGCTCAGTTCACTTTTCCCCTTTTGCCCTTGTTGTTCCCAGGCAGTAAATCATGGTTATTATTTCACATTTTGCAATGCAGTACTTGCATTAGGTAATATTAAAATTATTAACCGCCACATTGCGGGATAAGTGACCTGCCCACAGTGTCAAATCCTCTTAACCTTTGTAACAACTTTACAGGCAAGTCTCACTGGAAACATATGTATAATTTTTCTTAATTATCTTCAAGGCGGCAGCGTTTTTGTAATCTTTTCGGTTCAGCGGCCTTCTGTCAGCACGTACGTGTTGGAAGGAAAATGAGGTGTTAGGAGTACAGCAAGTGACACGTTATAGAACCTGCATCATTACCCCATGAGACGCATCTAGGATAGAGCAGGGTGGAAATACCAGAGGTCTTCTCCGCAGCGCAGTGAACCAGAAAATTGTGCTGCGGTTGTAAAAAGGATCACTGCCGGGAAACAGGGATCGGCCACTAAGTTGTGGATAGTGTTTAGCTTCTAATAGGTTTGATTATTCAGCTATGATGACCTCTTTATTAGGACAGAATGTTTCATTTTCTGGTGCTTTTCACAGATTTAATGTCTTTCTACTAGGCTGGCATGATCCTGAGTAAAGCAATGCCACAGATCTGCCTGGCTGTGGGGGAGCCCATTATTTTAAGCACTGCCGAAGGTGCCATTATGGAAGGGTATAGACTCGCACTTCAGAAAAGGTAAGAATACTTAGCTGGTAATCAGGGATGGCAGACAATTGTTTTTTTTTATTTTTGAAAAGACACAGAGGTCAAAGCCCTGCATCTTTCTTCATATCACCTGTGAGATGAGAGTGTCCTGGCCTGATCACTTTCAGCTGGGTTACCTTTTTGTTAATGATGCTGGCTAGATATTCTAGACAGGGCAGAAAACATGACCCAGTAGCTATCTGTGTTCCTATTAAACTGACCCTAGCTGCCTCTTCTATCACCCATTCCCCTCCCCTCTCCATTAACATAACTTTTTTTACTGGGAAAGTTTATAGAGCTTTACAACAATACTTAGGAATTCAGTGTTGCAGAGGAAATGTGCACAGAAAGAGATTTATAGCAAAATCTTCACTTTTCGAACATAAATAACTAACAAATCCTTAATATATATAACAGGCCAAAACAAATAAAATGAGAAAGTTCATATTAGTTTGGTTTACATACAGTTCAAAAGATAGACAACCACTCAAAACTACTGGTGAAATCTTACTGGGTTTTTTAGGTCCGTTGGCCTGCTGTGTCCTTAATAAGACAATAATGCTTTCCATGCATATGTTGGTAATTTCTCATTAGGGTGGAACAGAAGACATTTAGCATTTAGCACCTATCTGTACATTCATATTTTTATGTGTGAACTTTGTACATTTTGTTTGTGTTTTCAGACATTGATATGCATTTGATATGGTCTTGCTTTTTGCCCCCTTTAGAACACCTGTGGTCCCCAATCTTTGCAAACCATTGCATGCATCCACTTGCCAAGCATGACATTTTGTAATCCTAAGAGAATATGTTGGCTGCCATTGCTGTTCCCTTCTTTCTAGAGGGCTAGTTTCCTGGTGGGGGAATAAGGTATATATAGCCCCACCAAACAGTCACTGATATAGAACAAGTATAGATGTATGGAATTCTAAAACTTTTTCAGATTTCATATTTCATAGCAAGTTTTCCAGCTTATTAGTTTATAGTACAAAAAGTGCCATAACCCTAAATACAAATTTGCAAAAAAGCAACAAGTTTAATGAGACTTTTGAGGCACATACTCTGGATAGATGTACCATTTAGTTTACAGAAAATAGACAAAATATTTTATTTATTACATAATCAACAATACATAAATAGTTAAAACCATACATATATTTGATTAATTAAAACCAATGTGCTCATAGCAAAAAACAGTGACATACAAAGTTCATACTTATGAATATCGACGCGTTTCATGGAAGCTATATATCCGCTGGATAATCCTTCAAGTGTATAAAGCTTCCCTAGATCTGAAATTGGCGTCAAACAACAACAGAGGACATTGGAAACAACATCCAAGCAGCAAAACAAACTGATATTCCATGTTTGTAGGTTGCCTCTAAATTGGACAACCAAATGCCTCGCAGGAAACGAAAACAACCAACTGAAAAAAAATCAATTTTTCTTTCCAGATTATTTGGCTCACTAGGTGTATCTACAGGTCAGGGTCAGCCCTTACAGATATGCTGATTTCCCAGTTTAACAAATATTGACCATTAGGAATGATGATCATACCCAATCTGTGTATGGGTAGCATACCTGTGCTGATGAAGCTGATTAGACTGAATGCACTGAATGCAAGAAAAATGATAAATTCCAGAGGAAAAACTGACTCAGCATGGTCTTGTCTGTAAATGTCATCTTAGCACTGACAATCTTGGCATGTGTCAATCTCCTACTGAAGGCAGCATAACTCAAACACTGATATTTGTATTTCAGGGGCCGTAACCAAAGTGGACAGCTATGGGGCTTTACTAGCAAGGGCTCAATCTTTCCCAAGGTATGTCAGTAATTTCCATCAAGCTCACCCGAGGAACACATCATTATGGCTGTATGTGCATTGTATCATTGTTCTTGTTTTTTTGCCACTTGCACAGGAAGGCGTTCTCATTTCTTATTGTAAATTGATACTTTCTGTTGTTTATAAGTATGAAAGCAAATTTGAAAGTGTGTATGAGCTTTTTTTGGGAGTAGTATGAGCAAAACAACAGAAACAAACATAAATATTAGCTTCACTTTATGGCTAAAGATTTGGAGGTGAAACATTAGGATTTATATTCTAAACAGAAATGATTTAAGGTTAAATCTAAAGCTAAATCCAGTTAAATAAATAGTTTTTTTTGTTTTCATTTTGGTAACCAACCAGTAGCACTCTTTCCTGCCTTGGGGTGGCTGAACTCACTCCACCACTGTATATTTGGAGTGGCAACATAGCTAGCCTTCAACAGAAGAATTGTCTCCCTGTGGAGAGTATAAATGAACTCAAAGATCTAGATAAGCTTTTTTTATATAAGTGCCTGATGACCGAAAGCCTAACTCTAGCTAACTATAGAAACATAGCTTAGTCTGTTGTTGAAAAGAAACTATCTGTTGCTATATGTCCACTTTAAAGGGAGAACTGTACAAATAAATATGAACAGACAAGATATTTTTGTAGAAGACATATATACAAGACATATGTATGTGGTAAAACATACATACCTGCCTGTTCACTGTCCTTTGAGCAGTGTTCACTGAGCCGCACATGTGCAGGTTAATGGACATTCTAGGCACAAATCTGTGCCAGAAATGAATGAACTACTGACGTGGTCAGTTAGGATGGCTGATGATCCCGAACCCAGTAGAAATCCAGGCAGAAATGTCAGCACCTGTGAGGGGAGGTAAATTTAGTACCACATTAGTTTTTTAGTAGTAGAACCATATAACAAATGAGCACTCTTAGTGAAGCCTATATTACAAATCTTGTCCTTGCATACACAAAGGGGTTAAGTTGTGCAGGTTATTATGCTTGTTAGGGATCCTTTTTAGGATTTTCCACCATACATAAAAAAAGTCACAAATTGAGCCAAAGGGTGAAGGGTGTCAGGGACATTTTGTTGTCTGATGTCTGTTTCCCCTATTTTCCTGTCCTGGAGACCTGTTAATATAATCTACTGTATATAGCAAAGCCACAAAAAATATATAACTTAGTTTTTTGGAGGTAAAGATCAAGAATCATTCGACTGGTCTTCACAGCTCCTGGTACTCCATTGTGGATCTTCCAAAACCTACCCGTTGCAAAATGCATTACACTATCTACTGAGTTCCTAACAGTATACACGAAGATTTGACCAAGGCCAAAATCAATTATAGTTTGGGTTCAAGCCAAACTCTTATTTTGCCCTATCAAGGATATGACAGGAGTTTGTAAAGCTTGTAAAGCTTTGAACCAAGTTCCAGATAGTTGTGGTCACCCAACGAGAGGCCGAATAGCACTGCAATCCACCCAGAAATGTCTTGGTGGTTAATGACAAAGCTTCTCTATTCCCAGATGTCCATCCATGGAGAGGACAACATGTACTCTACAGCATTCATAAAGACAGAACAGCATGTAGTCAATTAGAACAATTATAAAGTCAATCAAAGAGAAAGTGACCGAATTGACAGTTTAAGAAATATTCACGTATTTCCCATCTACATTGAACCACAATCATATATTCAATTTATTTCTTTATATTCTGTATGCTTTTCAAACTTCAAGGTCACTGACATTCAAGTCAGTATCCTAAGTGCTAAACCAATGACATTTAAATACGTACTTACATATATATTAGGGCACTATTCATTTTTTTTGGTGGCCAGACATTAATGAAACTAAACATTTCACAAAACCATTATGCTAACATTCCTGTCTTTTATCAGTTTGACAGACTAAATAATTACAGAATCCTAGAAACAAGGACACATAGAAACACATAAATGCTTCTTGATGGAAATGGAGAATAATATTCTTGTTCTCAAATGATAAAACCAAATGTGAGGTATTAGATGAAGAACTGCAGCCATTATAGAATGTAGCTTCTGGCTTTATATTGTATCTTATGGTGTTTAAAATTCCACAGCTGATTAGTGTACTGTTCTCTATAACTTAGGGCAGATGTTTACTAGCCATTATTATTACACAGTATTTATATAGCACTATCATAGTCCATAGTAATGTCACTTGCTGTCCCTCAAAGGGGCTCACAATCTATTGTCCCTACCTCAGTCATATGTCTTTGTTACAGTCTAAGGTCAATTTTGGGGGGAAGCCATATAACCTAACTGCATGTTATTGGGATGTGGGAGGAAACCAGAGTACCAGAAAGAAACCCACGCAAACACAGGGAGAATGTGCAAACTCCATGCAGATAGTGTCCTGACCCAGATTCGAACCTGGGACCCAGCGCTTCAAAGGCCAGAGCACTAACCTCTAAGCCACTGTGCTACCCGTGTGCCACTGTGCCCTAACTGCTGCTAACTCACGTTCTGTTGCTTTTTTAATAGAAGAATGCTTTCTGATTCTATAAAACAAAATTGAAAGTGAATCTCAAAGATGTTAAGGAGTAAAACTAAAATGTATGTCACTGGTTTATTTACCTTGTCAAAGTGTGGATCACATGACATGGTGGAGAAGCTCCAAACTGGTAAAATACCATTTTGAGTGTATTACAAGGAACAACATGTCTCCAACTGTACCGTTTGACACAACAATTCTGTGTTTATGGGGAATAGGGTAAGGACTTCTTGCTCATGTCCATACAAGGATGACATGAGCTTTCTACCGCTACATGTTTTGGAGAGTTATTCTGCTTCCTCAATGTATATGAGGCAGATTATGCTCACCTGGAGATCCAACAAATTCCTCTGGTCAAACGGAAAGACAATGAAGAACACACCAAACCATTTGGGGGCTAATTCATACCAGATTAGTCTTTAGACAAAACAAGGGTTGTGCCAACAGGCATACACAAAAAGAAAGATAAAACTGAATGAAATAAATTACTTATATACATATTGATTGTATAATTAGGACCCAATGATAGCTGCCTTTCATTGGGTTCAGCAAATAAAAGGTCCATTTCTTGGTTATACGATTAGGTTTCCACTGAAAAAACTAGGCAGCAATGGTAAAAATATCTTTTTACTAACATCCATATATTTTCTTTCTGACAGGCTAATCCTGAGTTCGTTCTCACCCACCTAGAGGAATTAAACCTATCTGAGAAGGCATATCAGGTAAGGGAATCTCAAGCCTTTGTACTATATACCTTCTATTTACCTGGACCCTGGCAGTTTCATCGAAGGAGGTCAATTAGTTACTACAGCCTAGAGAAACCTGTTTGAAGTTGTTCCTATACTGAGCAGAATATCTGAAAACATAGTTTATTATATTCATAATCTATTATGTTATTTATATAACATATTCTTTATTTGTTCATTTTTTCTCATTAGCCATCATAGCCATTGGCTTATATTTGTGGCTGGTGAGCTCTGTAACAAAAAGTAGAAGGAGTAAGAGGCAGAGAAGTGTTTAACTTTTCTGAGTTTGCATATCTTCATATTAAACAAATCATTGGGTATCTATCAGTGCTTCTGTACGATATGAATGTATTTCAGGGATGCATTGTTTATTTGTATTTTTCCTGACATACCATTTAAGATATAACTGTGCTGCACTGTATATTATTATCTGCATAACATAATACTACTCTTGTTGATAACAATAAAAACATTGTAAACACATCAGAATTATGTACCATGTCTTCCACCTCTTTCTGAGACTTTAAACAATTGTGATTCCTCATGTTTGAACGAGATAAGTAAGTAAATGTAGCATGACATTGATGCATTTCATGTTTAAGAGTTCCACGAGTGATGCCAGTCATTTCAATCAACAGCAGCTTTCACAAGCGCCGGATGCCCAGCCACTGCCCGCAGGGGGCCCAGGGGAAGCGAGGCAGCTGACAGTGGGGTTGGTGAGGAATCTCGAAGAGAAACATCCCAAGGCCTCAGCTCAAAGGTAAGCCACTGACAGAACAGATATTTATTGTTCAATGACATTAGATGTTTTCCTTCAGTTTCATGTTACATTGATTCTCCAGATAGTATTGAAATATCTCCAGAGCCCTCTGGCTTGCCAGCAAATATTTTGTATTTTCTTGGCAGAATAAATTGGGAATACCACTTTCCTATACATTTTTACTATGGAAAAGTATTGAGCCTTGTTGTTCAGTCACCTTTTTTTTTATAATATTTAAAGCAAAATTTAGTTTTTTGTGAAATCTCCCAATAACTTTTTGGGAGGACATTATTTTGTCTTAAATGTCCACTGCTGCCATCAGAATTGCTGCTTCCTCTGACTCCCAATGACGTAGCGTGTGGGAGGTAATTTGTAATTCCCGGAATTTTTTAATGCTAAACAGGTTAGAAGAAACAGGCAGCTGGCAAGATGAGCATCTTCTTTTGGGACCTTTTGGCTTAAAACATTTAGGATCCATTTACACTGTTGTAAAGTGTTATTACACAAGTGTGGACATGCGATATGCTGTGCGTTAATATGCATGTATGCATGTAAAGCAGGCTTTTATTTGAATTCATTGCCTAATGCATCAGTATAGAGAAAAAGGTGCATGTAGAATTTTTTGGCAAAGAACAGCACAACACCACAACACATACAAATGGCATTCCAGAATGATCCCTTCATCATAATGTATTCATAACTGCGTGATTATTGACAAAAAAATAAATAAATACATTTAATTGTAAAGATTGTCCCCCTCTTACCTTGTTGGTTCTGGCCCAGTAGTGTGTTATGCATATCATTGCACTGGCTGTACCCATGGCAGTAAATGAGGATTGAACGCCTAATGAATTCTGGTTTGGGATTGGGTGCTATGTCTTTTATCCCATTCTAATGATTAGTGGCAGATCACGATCTTGATCATCGTGATCTGCCTTAAAGCATTATAGGAAGTGATATTTATCCCAGGTTCTGGTCTGCTCTGACGAAGAAGAGTGTCCAAACCCAGGTTCCAAGTTCTCTACGAACCCATTGACCAATAACTGCTCGATCAGAGATATATTTACACATTGTGCACAGTTCACTTTTCATTGGAAATTGCTATGAAAACTTTTATTTATAAATATTGTTTTACAAGTTAAAGTCCAATCTCACCCTTTCCCATCTGTCTAGGTCAGCTTTAATTTGTTTTAGGCCAGTCACATGACATGTAGAGTTTGTGTTCTATTTGCCTCTTCTCTGAAACTGGACAGTCTCAATGATGCCCATGCACTGATATATTGACATCAATACCATTCTTTCTATCCTTGTACTGTGATGGCAGGGCAATGTGGTGACACCTCCTAAAAGTCCTGCATTTACCGGAAATGAATTAAATAATGTGGCCTTTGTATTTATAACTGCTGGGGAACCAATACAAATGGAGTTTTCCTTTAATGTATAAAACCTAACCCATGTTTTTTTTTTTTTTTGCCCTAGCCATACAGGCCTTGTGGTTTAAACTAAAATTCCCACAGGGGATGGCATATTCTGGGTTACATTTTCCTTCTGAAGTATACACTTGCATTATTGTAGTGCTTGTGTAAAGCACATATATATATCAGTCAACACAATTAAGAACCTACCTTTAAAGTAGATGTTACTCATAACTAAATGATATTTAGTTAGTTTGCTGAATACAAAAACAGTTCTTCTTTATACCTCTTTATCCATTGGCCTTTCATTGCTGTTGAACTTATGCAACCTTTTGCAGCCGCTTTTCTATTTACACGCTCCAGCAATGCCTTCAATGGAAGTGGGAGAATCGGAGGACCATGTCTGGGTAATGTGTGTTGAAGTAGTCACTGGGTGTTTACAGGGTGACAGGGAATGGAGAGTTATCATTCTGTAACAGAAATAATCTGCACAAAGTCGTTCATGGCAGAATCACTGTACAGTTTTTTGAATGAAAGCAATATGCATTTTTATTAATCATTTTGAAATTACATGAACATGATAAAGATAAGATGAGAGTTTATCAATTTGGCTTGCATATACTTTATTAGCAATGTTTTTGTATATTGCATATTGTTTTTAAAATTGGCCCTATGGTAAGTAGTCAGTTTCAAATTCCATATTAGAAATAGAAATTTACCATATTTTTTAGGTAGCTCTAAAATTCCCTTTAAAAAATTAATTGAGAAAGGCAATAAATTATTCTAATTTGTAGGATCATTATAATGTTAAAAATACAAAATGAAATATATAGTTTTATCTCTACATTGAGTTATTGAGAAATGGTTTCCCAAGATTTATCCAAATTTTGTCCAAAATGTACACATTTTTCATATTGAATTTTATCAGAAAATGTGTGATCCTACTTCTAATGACTCTAATGAATACATTTTCTTTTTAAATCCAATACGAAAAATGAGCGTATAGTTGGTAAAAGTTGGGTGAATCTTGGATAGAATTATTTAGAAACAGACCACATAGTTTCTGACACTTGCCAACACTCAAAGGGGTTAGCAAAGCATTTTTACCCTCTGTGTCTAAAAGAGTTTTCAAGATAATTGACAATAACAACACCATCGATGGCCAAATGTGTCAGCAGGAGAATTCTTAGCCCACACAATAACTTGTAGAGCGCTGGTATTTGAGTATTAATTTGGGAGCATTGTCTATATTAGCTTATCAAATTAAGTAGCTTACCTATATGGTGAGTGAATAGAGTAGAAGTGTAGCAGCCAACAATGCCTCCTGACCCAGCTTGTCACCCAGTGACCTGTGAGAAGGAAATAATGAACTGTGAGTAGCTGTCATCCTAACTGCTTCTGACAGTTTGGCTATGGGCACATCTGTGTTACATTCATGAAGAGGTCTTTGTTTTTTTCCCACTAGTGACTCTGCAGACCGCTGTGGGGTTTTCTTGCTGCCCTGCTCCTATATGCGCCCTCCCCTCCTCGTGCGGAGAGCAGCTGCCACTGATGAAGATGACATTTAGTTTAATGATTTATTTGGCATTTATTATTTCATTAGAATTAAAGACACAATGATGCATACGTATATATATATATATATATATATCACATGGACAGACGACAGACTGGATCACCAAGAATTGTATCCCATAATGAAGGCTATATCATGTTCCTGTTATACAATTTCCTTCAGATCCCCTTTACGGAAAAAAAATTGAGACCTTATTAAGTGAAGTCATACACTGACCCTAAAATTAAAAAGGTGTGATTTTAGATTTGGGTGCCACCAAGGGGTGCTGGAAAAAAACTGAATTACATTAAGACCAGACAGCCATGGATAGATCTAAGTCAGTCAACAAAATAAAAATGTGGTAGCTGCTGTTGCTGATGTTACAGGTTGCACTGCTGCAATATCTAACGAGACACTGACCTAGAACAGGTAATGGTATATAAGTTATCCTGATACTCTGCTGGTTGCTTACTAGTTTAGGTCAGTGACTCACTGGGCCTCATTAATTAAAGCCCTCCAAGGCTGGAAAGGATACACTTTCTTCAGTGAAGCTAGGTAATCCAGCAAACCTGGAATGGATTTCATTTGCAATTTGTAAGCAACTGTTTTGAATCCTGGACCAGGTCTATTCCAGGTTTGCTGGATCACTCAGCTTCACTGATGAAGTTAGTATAAACTTACTGATGAAAGTGTATCCTCTCCAGCCATGGAGAGCTTTAGGAAATCAGGCCCACTAAGTAGTTAAGCAAGCATTAAGAGGTGTTTATCTTTTGAATGTCAGTATTAACTTCTTTTCTGACAGGTTCCCTTTTTTTTGACATGGAGTTTCGATAAGCAGTTCATGTAATTTCATGCTGTTAGCGCATGTAAATGAGTTTCAGAAAGGAAACTTTATAAGGCGGCGCCGTAAAATATTCCAGATATGTCATCCAGATAGGTAGGGGCTCCTCATCTGTGGTATTTATACCTCTTGCAGGCATGGGCACCAAATGATGAGGGCATGGGATCAAAACACTGAATAAATAGAACATTGAACCAGAATTCTAAATATTATTGCAAAAAAGGAAGAAAACAAGCTCATGTTTTTCATGGGGATTACCATTGTCACTGAATGTACCTCCATTTTATGTTTTGACTGCACAAAAACAACAGCAAAATCCCACTAGGTATAGCTAGAAATTGTATTTGTGATTTGGTGTTTTTATAAGAATAAACCCTTATGATTGTGTTAGCTGATCTGATCCTACCTAAGTATATGTAAACTATAAGCAAGCTATTTACATCTTTTGAACTCACACTAGTATCTAATAAGACTGATGGCACTGATGATGATTTGGACTGTCTGGCAATGACTAGGGTCAATATATATGTCT
The DNA here is from genome assembly GCF_032062135.1 of Pyxicephalus adspersus. Classification (NCBI taxonomy): domain Eukaryota; kingdom Metazoa; phylum Chordata; class Amphibia; order Anura; family Pyxicephalidae; genus Pyxicephalus; species Pyxicephalus adspersus. Next base: position 49,485,265 of record NC_092866.1, on the reverse strand, counting down.
GTTTTTATTAAAAACTAAAAGTCCCTGTAGTAGTGTCTTGACAAAGTAAATGTGTTCAAACTTAGAAACAAAATATTCATTCCACTCATGTTAAGTTCTAGAAAAGAGCCACTGTGGAATAGAAACTTGGAAGGGCACTTGTAGTCAGAAAAGCATTTGAGCAATGATTTATGTCTTAAAAAACTTTCTACCAACTTAGTCCTAAAGGTCACAACCAGCTCAGGTACTATAGGATGAATAAGTCATGTCCTTGGCTATCAGATACTAGCCGTGAGTGAATCAAGACAGTTCACAACAGTAGTTTCCTGTGTTGCTTAGCTTTACAAGTACATTCAAGATAAGTGGTAGACTACTGTAATGGAGCTCTTACTAGTTCAATGCTAGCTCGCAGAATGCATACATGGCTTCTAATGGGGTCCCTGAACAGGAGTTGCATGGTGCACCATGTCCAGTAGGGATCGTAGTTTTAAGGTTGCAGGGATTTATTGAATAAGAATCTCTCTGTGAGATCAGAGATCTAATAATGAAATACCACTACCTTCATCAGGTTCTATCCTGAAAGAAGGGCCTCCCAAGGATATTCTGGAGTGTGGGCTTCATTTTAGGGAAGCCAATGCCATGATAATCTATAGTGATCTGATAAATTTTCCTTTTGCCCTACTGAACAATGGGGTCTGTTCTGCCAGTTCCCTAAAAGAACAGATTTCTAATTATCTTATCCATGACCTCATCTCAACCAAATGCCGTAAATGGAAGTGTTTTAATAGAATCAGAGTTTATTTATTTTATTATTCTAAGTCTGTTTGGCACTTATTATCACACATAAAGTTTTAATGAGAGGAGCAGGAGTTCATGAATTATACTGCATTAGAACAGATGATAAATAGGATGAGCACACTGACATAATGTTTTCTGGCATGAATAGGGATTATCTCCTACTGAAATGTGAGATTAGTCTGCTTTGAATTCAGATGATCTTAAGAAATGTAGAGTCATCTTTCTGGGCACAAGGGTAGCACGAGAATAATTAAATAATATGTCCTGTTTTCTGGGAATTAAACTTCATCTACAAACATTCCAGGGAGCCACGATAAGGCTTGGTCAGGAACTCAAGAAATTTTAAATATTGCAGCGCACCTTTTCTTAAATGTGTTGGCGCTAGTAACACACTTACTATCTTTGGCTGATGACTTACACTAACTGTATTGTATTTCTACAAGAGCCATGTTAGGAAGTATTTTAGAGCTAAAGAAAACACCCCCCCCCCTTCTCATCTTCATAACATGAGGAGAGGGTGCTATGTAGTCCATGGAGGCCAACTGGGCTGTTTAATCTTTCAGTGAGTCTAGGCAGATTGCACAAAAAGTTGGAAGGTCATTTGATTTTTGTGAGGATCAATAGGTTGATTTTGTACATGGAGTCTTTTTAAGGAGATAAAGCATGTGTGATGTGTTGAATACTGAAAAATATAGGAGTTTGTCCAATTTTATTTTGTGAAATAGACATTTTTTGCATATGAATCTGTATGTTAAAATGTTGCAGATTACTGAGTCATGTTGTTATAATTTAGTCATCAAGCATCCCTACCCTCTTATAATTATGGGTAAAAAAAAATTTACAGATTCTAACAGGTTTTACCAGAACCCAATAAGGGGAATAGGCTGTAGGTGTGCAAAAGAAAATCTTTAAGCAGCCTTAACATGTTATTTTTATAATTATATAAATGGTGGATAACCCTTTTCTATAATCAAGAAAAAAATTATAGAAATTTTCTTTATCTTTTTCTTCACATCTTTTTGGAAGGGGAAAACCACTCCCCTTCACCGCCACGACAGTAGAGACTGAATGGAAAAACTAGAGCCTCCCGCTGGCTTTGGGCTGCTCATTCTGTGATCTCAGGCATGCGTGAAAGGCGCAGTGAGATCAGCACTTTTTTTTAACATTTTTAGGAGGAATTGTCACCTGATCTTGCGCCTGCAAAGTGCAAGATTGGATGATGTAAGCAGAAGCAGGAAGAAGACAGATGAAGATAGTAGCACTTGCTTGTTCATCAATAAAAATTCTAACATTGCATGTAACGGAATGGAAGCTACTTGTGGAGGAATTAAGGGCTCTGCAGAAGTAAGTTAGTAAAGAAAGTAAGGTAAACGTAATTTTTTAATGAAAGCTCTGCTTTAAAAATTATATGTACACATAATATAAAAGAAGGCCAATAATGTATTTTCACAAAGAGCAATCTAATGTTTTTAAAATAAAAGTGGCTTTACACACACCTTATAGCCCAAAGTTGGTAAACTCCTGGCTACCACAGCTATGACCAAAATAATTTGGACACTTTGCAATATTATTTAGTTCAGTTGTTCAGTTGTTAATGCTCCAGCTTACAAAGAAGTTTTAGACAATTGTGCACTTCAGCCTTGTGGTGAAGGCCTTTTGTGTTCCAGCATGACTGTGCCACTGTGTACAAAGCCAGCTCCATAAATACATGGTTTGATGAGTTTGGTGTTGAAAAACTTTCATGGCCTGAACCTCAATCATTATAAGAATGCCTTTTGAATGAAGAAGACCAGTGACTAGTATCTATCCTGATAAATGGCAATCAAATGCTTTTTACAAACCTTCTTCCAGAGGAATCAGTGCTGGTGTAGGTACATAGTTGGCTAGAGGGCCTGATGGCAAATCCATATTAATGTGCATGGTTTTGAAATGGAATTTCCAATAAGCTCATATAGGTGTGATGGTGATGTTTCAAGAGACCTTTGGCCATTAAGTGTCTTCTTCAGTGGCTGTGAAGTTCGCCATTTATCTCTATAATAAACAGAATTTGCAGCAAAGCTCTCTGCATGTTGCCTTACCAATATTTTACATGCAGCCGTTCACATCAGACCTCCAACCAAACAACTCATGCATGTTCTAAAATCACTTTGGTCACATAACAGGGAGCCTACTGATAATCTTTTAAATTATAAGAGGTAAATAGAACACTCAAAGGAAACCTATAGAAACATGTAAAAGACAAAAGACTCCATGCAAATGCTGTCTTTGTTGGCATTTGGAACCAGGTCCCAGAACAGCAGTATATGACTGCCAACTGCTCAGTCACTAACACCTATTTTATTAATATTATCAGAATGAATCTAGGAAATATGTGAGATCATTTCAAACTAGTTGTTTCAGGGTTAGTTTCAGGCAGTTTTAACCAAATACTTATTTGTGCAAGTTATGCCAAATGTTCTTTGGCTGTTACTGTGATATTAAAAGCATCGTGATCAGCTTGTAATATACTTTCATGTCTCAGCATTCATCGTTATAATTCCTATCGCTTTGTTTTAACATAATCAACCCTAAATCTGCAGCCTATTAACTCAGATGGTCTGTTCTTTTAATTCTGCAGTGCCATCGTTACAAAGCTAAGTGTTCTGGGCACAGCTGTTGCCATTGCATAACATGTTGTAAGACTCCAGTCAGGGATTAATAATTCAAGGCTTTCATTATCAATTATGGTAGAATTACATTGAAATTCAGTATAACTCTAGTCTCTCTGCAGTGTCTGTGTGTGTATGCTTATAAAATCTCCATTAGTCATTACTAGGGTGAATCAGAATAGTCTTATAATATCTGCTTTAGTTTTATAAGTTTCATTTCTTAAAACCTTTGAAAAAAAAACTGACCAGAGAGGTCCTTTATTGCAGAAACAGGTGATTTCCCTTCTGCCATAAACCTTACCTGCTTGATTGTAATATTTTATTACACTCACCTTTTCTTATTCTTCTTCCAGGTGTCAGATCTTTGATTTGGTCATTGATTTAAGTCCAACAATGGGTAATGCTGGAATACTCAGGATATCCTGGCATTCAATGCTAAGAACAAAAGATCAGGCAAGTATGTTTTATTGCAAAAGGGACATCACCTTTCCCTTCAGCAATAAAATCCTGCCTGGTGAACTAAGGTTCCAATCTACCTCTATTAGGCACTTGTTTACCGGGGTTTAATACAACAACTTTTGGTGCCAGGGGTCAGTGGTCACCTGTACCCTGAAAGTTGCCGCCCTGTAAAAAATGTCATTCCATAACAGCCCTAAATGGTTTATGAAAGTGGTCAAAAACAGTGCCCTAGCAGATACCAGAGGATAAACTTCACATTTTGTAGTGTAGTGTACAAACAAGTTGTTGGGTAGGGTCTGTCTATGAAGGTTCGCAGGGAATAGGAACTGGTGACATCCCACCAACTGTTGATGAATTGCCTATACACATGGATAGTAGACTGTGTGCTGCCCCATGAACATCTTACAGGAAACATTGTCACATCTTTTTTTCAGATATCACAGACAATGGCTTTCATACATAAACTGTTGGCAAACATTCACACCAACAGTTTCAGCTTCATACTTCAACTTAAAGCAACTACCTGGCCTATAAGGAGAAGCCTATCAAGATGATGTTTTCTACAAAAGGCATCTACAGTTGTGGGATGTCACCAGGTCTTGTACCCTGTGAATCTCTGCAGATAGATCCTACCCAGCAACTCTTTGCTTTTATGTAGTACAAAAAACACACTGAAGCCATCCCATCCCACAATAAGGAAGAAAAATGAATTCACAGTGTAGTTTTATTTGCACAATATACTGTAGTTTTAGGCCTCCAAGTACAAGGACGATTACAGCTTTTCCTCATTAGACACCTACACCAATTACACCAATAGCAATTCCACTTAGTGTTTTTTCCCACTGACACTGAGCACATTAATTGCTAAACCAGGACTGGATAACCCCCGGAACTCCTACTTTCATACCTAACAGCAGCATTCTGGATGCTGGAGAAGGTCCTAGCACTGTCAATTCAATATTCTCTGATAGAACTAAATACCTAACTTTTTTTTGACACAATACCTTGCATCAAACAAGTATCTGCACTAAAAATGGACTGGATATTGGGACAGATTCTAACCTGCACCATACGTTCTTTGATAGAACCAAATGGGTGTATTGCATGGTTCCAAAGTAAAAACAACTGGTAGAAATTCTTTTTTATATTATTTGTACAGTGTGGCATTTTGTCAATATAGATTTGCACTATATTAGGTGACCAATTATATTTTAACTTTGTTGATTTTTCAGAAAAAAAAGTTGTCAGTGCACTTAAAATCCAGTTCAACAGCATTGAACTGTGTTGTTGATTTTGATGACTAATGGATGAGCCATATAAAATAAATAAATAAATAATAGAAAGTGGGTGTGTGAAAAATAAAAATTGCACATTGGCACTGTTTATTTGCTAACTGGTTGTTTTCCATCTGCTTCATGTCAACTGGCAATGGTGCAAAGCAGCTGATTAGCTATATGGCTGACACAAAGCCATGAAGGTTTTAATATGCGGTCATTGGCTGAGACGCAACATATCCATTGAAATGTGTATATATATATATTTATAGATTTGATAGATATAGTGTATCTGTAAATTAGAAAGCTTTTCAGTACCTGCTCTAAACAAACCAAGCCCCAATATCTGAATCAAAGGGTACATTTAGCAAGAAAATGTGCTCTGATGGTGTCCCTTTGCTGTATTTTTCGGAGGAAGATATCAATCTTGATTGTGATTTTAACTGCTTTTCCTTATACTAACCTTTCCAAATATCAAATACAAAATATATAGGAAGGAGGGACATATTGATTTGATTCCAAAAGAGGGACAGCCACCCCCCCCCCCCCCCCCCCCCCCCACTGACAGCTTCAAGCAATATATAGGGTCTGATTTATGAAAGCCCTCCAAGGCTGGAGAGAAAACACTTTCAGAAGTGAAGCTGGGTGATGCAGAACACATAGATAGGACTTTTAAAAATAATTTGCTATTTGCTAGCAAACGTTTTGAATCCTGCACCAGATCCATTCCAGGTTTGCTGGATCACCCAGCTTCACTGATGAAAGTGTATTCTGTCCAGCCTTGGAGAGCTTTCATAAGTTAGGACCATTGTGTACATACAGCCTGTACTATATATATATATATATATATATATATATATATATATATATATAT
>NC_092866.1:49404578-49479019 GCF_032062135.1 Pyxicephalus adspersus | reverse complement strand
AATGATTTATCTCATGTTTCTGCATTTGCCTAGAGTTCTTCATAGAGAAGCGACCTACGTTCATGAATAATTACAATATGGCACCTAAATAGTATCTCTTCCAAAGCTGTATTTAGATACATTTTACTTAAATGGAAACTGGGAAAAATGCCTCCAATCTCAAAGGCTTCAACTTTCGTACTTGAATTGTTTTCATTGACAATTGTGACCTGCTTATTTTTTTCGGGGGATTTCTTGTGGCTATTTACATTTTCACTCAGTGAAAATCAATTACCGTCCCACAATAAGCCTCATTTGCTACCTTTGAGTATAATAGAGACACACCATTAGGATGATGACATTACCTAAAAAAGGGCAACACACAGTTGGTAGACGTAAATTAAAGAGGCTTTCACAAATGCATTAGAAGTGCTGCTGTGCCTGAAATATGCATAACATGTCTATCTATTAAGGGCTATTAGTCTGCTGGGGATGATTTGGAAGGAGGAGTGAAGGGGGATGGTAGATTATGATCTAGTACTTTGACAAAATTATGTATTTCCTTTTTCTTCTCAGTATGTGCCATTGATGCAATAAGCAGAGGCCCCCAGCTGAGCTGCATTTGGAAATGCCAGCGAGCATGGCACATTCGCTTCACTAGCCACTGCCGAGGCAAAGCACGGTCGGAAAGAGAGTGCATGTATGCCGACTGGCCCACCCCCTCTTTCATCACGTTGACCTCCGTCTTTCTGCGGATGTACGCCCGGGCGAGCCTCCAAATCAAGTGGAAAACAGCTCCGACAAATCAGTTCATAGGATTTGGGGACATTTAGCTTCCATCAGGCACACATCATCTTACTGATGTTTTGAAAGCAACTTTAGAAGGAACATTAAGAGCAGCAACTTTAGAAGCTGTCTGCGTGGAGCTGGACTATATAGATAGGATACATGCCGTGATTCCCAGTGCTTAGATGACAGGTCAATCATAAGTAAAACAGAATGACATACATTCTGTATATGATATTAGTCAGTATAAAGTTTTCAGTTTTCAGTAAAAAGTAGCAGAAGCTATTAAACACATCAAGTGGTCAATTATTTGCATACTGTGTGATGCATAAATTATTGTATGGTTTAGATGTATACTTATTGCTGTGTTTTCTCAGTAATACCATTTACTGATTATGGGTAAAATAATGACACTTTATATCTCCTAATAAGTTTTGTATTTGGCTGTGTTTGTTGCTTTCAAAAGATTACTATAAGAATATTTAGAAACAAGGTTTTGGGGAACAGATAGTCGGGTCAGTATGTATCCCAGTGATGTCAACATAGTTTTTGGACGTTTCTACTTATGGTTGCTAAAAATTAAAAATCCTACTTTGGCCATGCGTACTGAGCTCTCATGCTAGACCTGATGTAGTTGTAAATGGACCCTTCCAGATTCTTCTACTATGGAGAACATGGGAAACATTCCACCTCAATCAACAACATCAATTTATATACAACAGCGGCATTGAATGGATACTGCACAAGAATCACAATCACTTATAGCTTATTTTTATTGCATAAATCATTGGAGCTGCTGCTTTGTATCTCAAAAAAAGAACATAGTTTTTTTGGTACTCAAGGGTTTTATAGTTTCCTGCATTGAGAACTCATTCTTGGGTCTCTATATTTATTAAAAACATTACCTCAAACATTCCCCACTGGGAATCACTTATTACCATTGAAACACATGGACCTGGAAGATACCCACAAGGGAAAGTTTGAAGGAATGTCAGATCCCTGTTTTGTAAATAGAACCCTTACTAATCTAGCTACTTGAAAATCTAATAATAAACAAGTACGTTAGATTCAGCTACAATAAAACTTTAAAAATACTTCTTATACATGGTCTATCCTTTCCCTTAATCTGACCTTTTCATATAAAACCCATCTCTACCATTGAAAAGCAAATTAAGGTTAGTTACAGAACTATATATGAATGTACATAGAGATAGCTAATGATAAAAATGCCTGACATACTATGGTCCTTCAGGTTACAAAGGACAGAATCAAGCCAATCACATACTTCAAATTTGATGAAGTTAGTGTACCTTTGGTATGTAAGTACCTTTTAGAGCTATAGTAGAAAATATTGTAGCACACAGGTAAGTAAGAATCTTACTATTCAAGATAAGGGGGTAAAAGGCCTGCTCAATACAAAAAGAGTAAAGCTAATGTCACACAAGTTAAAAAATTGCTAACTTTCCACCTAATGATTTCTATGGAGTCACTCCATCTCTGATCGTCGGAGGAAGATATTGTTCCCTCATTAGCAAGGGAGTATAATAAATGTTGATACTTCTAATTAATCACAGTCATCACATTTTGTAGTAGAAGTTATCTGTGAGCAACATTGACCGCTAAGGCCCTGTACTGCTTGATATGTCTCAGAATTTAAAGTGGAACTGAACTTTGTCTACACACACCCTTGTCCTTCCATTATGGATGCAGCCATTCTTTTTCTCTTCCTCGTTTAAGTCTTTGACCATCTTGATTGGCTGACTATGATGACATAACTCCGGCTCCCATGCAAGCTTGTAAACTCATTTAGTACCAGCAGCCCAGGGGAATCTGGGATATACTGGTATTTTCACAGATAAAAAGAGTGATCAGGCAGGTAAGTATGTTTTATTGCCGAAGGGACACCCCCTGTCCCTTTCTACAACAAAGCCATTCCTGGTTGCAAATTTTAACCCTATCTCACCTGAATGGCCCTTTGAGCATTACTGACTGTAGATAAAATACTGCCTATAGATCAAATCCAAAGCTATTTACCTTTTAAAATAAGTTATTTAAATGACTTAAACATAAATCAGACTGCAAAAACAAATCAGTACAAGCTACCAGTTTGGGGAAGGAATTAGCCTAATTTGCATTTAGGTGATTTTTGTTGGGGGTTCTAAAATTAAAATCTAAATGCTTTTAACAAACCATGGCATTTTACAGTTTGACACCAATTTTCTACACAGCATGATTTAGCAAAATCCCAAATTAGCCCAAAGTGAATCATAGTTAACCTATTTTATACCATCTGCAATAAAGTTTACATGCCAGCAAAAAAAAAAAAAAATAGAACTTTCTTGGAGGTTAGGTGTGCCAAACATTTATGCAAACATTGCATCTAACACTGTGCTCTTGTGACACGTTTATAGCCAACAATAATTTGGAGACTGTTCACAGCAGTGGACAAATTTTAGCTGACAACTGAAAAGGGTGTTTTCTTGGCTTTTGTTCTATTGCCTTTGTTTCAAATAACCTGCAAATTCCAAAGAGTCATTAAAATGCAGCTTCTACCTCTGTTAACCTTGTAGGACAGGCTAATGTGGTTTTACCTTTATTAACCTTGTAAAGCCGGTTAGCGATGACTTTAAATGAAATTCATTCTCTGACTCTTTTATAAGGCATCAGGTTTAGCAGTACTGAAGCCCTGAGCTCAGACCCTGCATAGAGAATATGTAGTTTGTATATTTCTACCGTTTTAGTGTTCTCTGGTGGCTTTCAACCACTAGGGGTAATGTGTACGGATGAGTGAGCGAGAATATTAAGTTTAATCTTGCGGCGAATCGGACCTTTCTCGCTTCCCGAAAATGTAAGTGAGAACGGGCTTCTGATTCGCTGGGAGGTCGAGCTCTCGCTGAACAGAAGGAAATCCTCTGCGAATTAACCTCCAGTGCCCCAGGGATCGCACACTATTCTAAATGAATGCAGCTACAGCTGCAATCATTGAGAAGATGCCCAGCACTGGAGAACCTCCTGACATTGTATTTTAAGTATCTCTTACAAATTATACATTTGTATCTGTAACAAATGTATCATTTTTAAGAGATACTTAAATTACAATGTCAGGAGGTTCTCAGTTGCCGGGCATCTTCTCAATGATTGCAGCTGTAGCTGCATTCATTGGGAAAAGTGTGCGATCCCTAGGGCACTAGAGGTTAATTTACCTCTAGTGTCCCGGGGATTCCACACTGAGCTCATCAATGATTGCCGCTGTGACTGCAATCATTGAGAAGAGTGTGCGATCCCCAGGGCACTAGAGGTTAATCAACCTCTAGTACCCCCGGCATTCTCGCTCATCTCTAGTAAAGTGTGGTGGGTTTAAGTGTATTTTTAGTAGGCTTTATGCCTCATTGTTCTCTGTAAATTTTTCTTTTCTGCAGGTCTGGCCAGTAATAGCACTCTATGTTGCAAGCTGATGACACTAAGAAACTGCCACACAATTAGCAGCAACATTGTCAGCCTGCTGTTCACGCTTCTTAAGTTTGGTGTTGGGCTTTCTGTCTATCAGATAGACGACCCAACTGCTAACCAAAGCTGCTGTTACAGGCAGGATCTATAGGTAAGAAACTTTGCAACAGATTCACATAAACTAGTTGCTCAGGAAACTGTATATTTGTAATTCATGCAATGTACATATGCAATGTGATGACAAGCATACTGAAAAATAGTATAAACAATTGTTATTTTTTGGGTTTAGATGCACTCTAATTTTTGACAGGTAGAGTTAAAATTTCTGTCTGACAGCAATAATGACAGAGACTTTAAAAATGACAGAGGCTCTAATCCTTCCTGTTCTAGCTAAAAATAAATATAACATTTTGGCTGGTATTGGGCTTATTATAGTAGGCTTCTGTTAATGCAAGAAGTTTATACTTTTTTTTATAGTAAGTTTTTAAGTTCTAATCCTCAGCCAAAAATACCAAGATATGAATGAACAGCCTACTAAAGAAAACCCAAAAGCTCAAGTACCATTTAAACCTCTTCTTGTGAATCCAGGTTGTCCTGTACCCAGTCTGTGAATGAACAGTAAAAGGAGACGCAGCAGAGTAATGAGCTCATTTTTTTATCAGTCCGTATTTTATGTTCCTCTTGGCATAAATGATGTTAGCACATGAACTGATTTTCTTCTTCTTACATTCTGCTGAATAGGGATTCAGAACCCAAAGGGCCTTGGTTCTGCAGTTTGCTTACATCTGACAGCTGCCAGTCTTCGTCCCTACTTGTATTAACTTACTGTTGCTCTTGGTCTATTTAGGGACATTTTAGTTTACAAATACTTTAATGCCCTGTATTTTAGGGCTTTATCTTACATAGGAGTAGTGGGTATAGCAACCTTTTTCCAAAGCATTTAGCAAACTTCAGGGAGTGATATTGAAGCCTTTAAACCACCATTCAGCTCTAGTTGAGCACAGATTTTATTGGAAACTCAGGCTATTAACGGGCTGTTTACAGGCTTCAGCACTACCTTAAAGAGACTGTGTTTCCAAACCTTTAAAATAAATATGCATGTAATGTACTTTAGGCATTTTATATATCTGTAAAATGCTCTCTTGTGTAGACATCACCTCTGACACTGCCTAATGAGATGTCTGTAGCTGAGAGGCTCAAATAATACGGTATAATATTCCCCTACATTTTTCCTGGGTGCTACAAAAAGGCTATGTAGAAAAATGAACACCCAGAAATAACATCAGTTATAAGAACATAAGCCATATTTATAAATGTGGTGATCATCTGAGAAGATCAACACTTTCTTAGCTAGACCGTCACTATGACGTGATCACCAAATCTATAAAGTGGTGATCGGCAGAGGTCATAATAGAAAACAGTAATGTTTGTTTCAGAAGAAGTAGTATGAGGCCAAAATGCAAGTCAATGAGCCACGTACCACTACTTGCAAAAGTGCTAATCAACATCAAAAGTGTAGATCGAATCGCGATCAGTTATTCCATACAAGTAAATTACATTTCCCATTGCCACTTTTAAGGTATCATAGTACCTTTGATCCCCACATTTAGAAATCTGATCAGGTCAGGATCATATCAGTGTTTGAAACTACCGGTATCTATATTCTTACACTGGTTACAGCCAAGTACTTAGCATTTGCAGAGCATGGCACTGATAACCTATGAATTTCTTATAGCAAAGAATTCTTTAAATTTCCATCAATCTAAAATTCTAAAATACAGATAGAAGTAATGCTACGCTTGAAATAAGTGAAATGTATTTGTGCTGCTATTAACAGTTTACATATTCACCAAGGAGCCCAAGAAAAATTTTCCCACATAACTTAATGTGCGTGTGTTTAATTATAAATTAGGCATTAAAGATTCCGGATGTTCCCCATAATTAAACAAGAAGAATACATGCCGCAGTGTTAATGAACTGTACATGTACCGTGTGCAGCCATCGAGATAACAGGTGTATTAATTTGATCTGGCATTGAATATCATTAGTAATTATTATACTTTAGGCTTATTATTTGTGATTATTGGCAGCCAGCATATTGTGTATTGTATTTTCTAAACACAATCCACGTGAATGTTTATCCCAGACATCTGTTGTCACATAGATTATATACAGTAGATTGACAAACATGACAAATATAGAAATGATGCCAATAATATATTTAGAAGATGTGTTTTTGGGAAGGTATGTTGTAATTGTCTGTTCTCATAGCAGCCAATCAGATTGCAGCTGTTATTTTCCTGATGTGGGTTAGAAAATAAAAGTTTTATTGGATGCTGTAGGCAACGCAATGTACGGTGACCCTGTGATGCCAACTTCCATTATCTATTGTAAGGCACAGAAAGTTTTATTAAGGCTTCAAATTGTGGATAAAAGTTTAGATTTTGCCCCTAGCACAGTTTCTTTATTGGAAATATGTGCTAGAGGTTATTGTAATACCAGAGTCATATTATACCACAATGATTCATGTAGTCACTGGAGCTACAGAGGTAAAATAAATAAATAAATAATTATATATATATATATATATTTATACCACAATGATTCATGTAGTCACTGGAGCTACAGAGGTAAAATAAATAAATAAATAATTATATATATATATATATATATATATATATATATATATATATATACTGTAGTCTTTTCCATTTCATGTAATTGCATTAGACACATTAGGCAGGTGTAACTGACTGTCATTTGTTCTACAGGTAAAATCCAAATTAGTTCTGAATGGCACCCTATCACAAAAATTTGTTGGGTGAATTGTGATGCCTTAGGCCAAGCATTTGAATAAATGGCTGGCCTAAAGTAATGTATATTAACACACACTAATATGGTACCGCAGTTTAAAAAGGACCCTGGAAAGAACTTAGCAGAACAGGATTATCTATTGAAAGATTTTCCCTCTCCTCCCATTCCGGACCTGACAACTCAAACATTTAGGCTCCAGGGAGAAAGCACTGAAGACAATCAGCTACAGGTGGGTACATTTTTCCAGTGGAAAAGAAACAACAGTAAACCACTCAAGAAAATATAAGGAAATGGATCATTCACTATTGAAATCTTGTATCTTTCAAGTTGGATCTTGATCATCAAGCTTACTAGCTTTGGTTAGGGTGCTTTCAACTGCTAGGTTCCCCAAAATCTGGCATTATCTTTATCTGGCAATAAAGAAAAGAAGTAGTAGGAAGTATAGGAGTACCACACCAATGGTAATAGATTCTAAATGCTATCGATTTATGAATTTATAAAGTGAAATGTTTATGTATATTTTGTTTGGACCTTGGTGCTTCAAATATTTATTTTTAACCCACTTTTATATCTTAATAACTGGGTGGGACATACAATGGACCCAACTATTCAGCAAAATATAGCAGTTTATGCTATAATCCACACCAATTGTGTGTTTCGAGGATGGGGGGGGGGGAGCATAAAAAAACCTTCTTATCCTGAAACTATACTGAAAAAGATCATTTGGTAGTGTCATTTATGTAAATAGCATTGGGGCATGTAATTTTATTTTCAAGATTTGAATGAAAAACTAAATCACGGCTGTCCAACTCCAGTCTTCAAGGCCAGGGTTCTTATACAAACAGACACTCTGGGCCTAATTTATTAAAGCTCTCCAAGGCTGGAAAGGATACACTTTCATCAGGGAAGCTCGGTGATCCAACAAACCTGGAAATGGATCTGGTCCAGGATTCAAACATTCAAAACTTTTGCTAACAAATAGAAAATGACTTTGAAGTAATCCATTCTGGGTTTTCTGGATCACCCAGCCTCACTGATGAAAGTGTATCCTTTCCAGCCATGGAGAGCTTTAATAAATCAGCCCCTCTGTGTAAACCAACCCTTAATAATTGTAGACATGTAGACATCTTTTTCGGTGATACCTGTCTAAGCCATAATTTCACTAATTTGTGGTGATTTTGCTTGGTTGTGTAGTAGTTGTGAAGAAAAACCATCAACTCTTCCCTACTCTATCCAAAATTTGTTTCAATAAATATACTTTAAAACAGGAAAAACTCCAGTAAAAGGGCCACCCCAGGGGACATTTTCTACTAACTGGCCCAGTCCAGGTCAACTCTTAGATCGATTTTCTCATCTGTAGGGTTTACCATTGGTATTAAACGTAAAGTCACTTTAAGACTTGTATTACTTTTATGTTTGCCGCCCTCACAGTTTTCCTTTCCTCATACAGCCACCACTAGTATAAAATGTATTATTTACCCCTCCCAAACATGGCTGATATTACTTGGCTTATTTCACATGAAGGTGGTGATTTAATATCACAAAAGCCCTCTGGGGAGGCCTATGTTATGTTTGTAAAAGACTTAAAGGAAATAATGGTTTTTATTTAATCAGCATTAGGGCTTTTGACATGCTGCGCTGCGGCGACCACATTATTCTGCAAACAGGCTCGCGTGACGTCTCTAATACCGCAGAGCAAGCAATAATAAAAAACAGGAAGCGGCACAAGCAGTGATTATAAATTGGCCTATTTGATAAAGAGAGCTTAGCTGTGAAAATGGCAAGCCTGATACACCAAAGCATTTTTATAAGGTTCTAGTCAAACAGTTCCTTTTATGTTTCCAAAGGTGGGGAAAAAAAACATCCTCAAAAAAAGTTACTAACCGTGGAGTATCAAGCTGTCACCTCCAATGTACATATGAAGCAAAAAGCCTTTATCTTAAAGGGGGTAGATGGGAAACATAAAGTGTGTAGTTTCGTTCATGCAGGCCCTTGTTAGGATGCGCGGCTGTGATACAATTTCTGTCAGATACAATCTGCTTGAAATTTTTCAGTCTTTACTTTCAAGCAGAGTGTGGCTTGTCTGTTTTCTAACCTTAGGTGATGGGGCCTGCTGCCTTGTCAAATAACATTTGAGTTTCCTCGCTACCTGCCTGTTGACTAACGCACAGACTCACTGCGGCGGTAGAGCAAGCCTTCAGGGGAAGCAGGATCTGTCTCCTCACGTAATTAGCTGCAGCCGTGTGTGCAGTGAGGAGCTCGCATTCCGACTTCAACAACTGCAATGTCTGTGTGTAAGTGTTTGGAAGTCTATTAACTCTGCTTCTGCTGGAACAAAAACCACTGTGACGACCACATAGGCTTTGTATTTTTAACTTAAACATATTGAGGGTTTAGGTTAAAATATATTTCAGAGGAATGGCAAGTGGAACCAATAAAGCTGTCCCAATAGCTTTTGCCATAGTGTTTGGTGTGCACTACTTTAGCAGTGACAGCCACATTGCCCTTCTTCCCTGGTTGTTCTCTCTATGGCCACTTTCTCTGGTCTTCGTTGGGGTCTTCAAGGCTGCTGTTGCGTGGCCACTTGTGTTTCTCACTTCTATGGCTTTTGCCATAGTGTGTTTGGTGTGCACTACTTTAGCAGTCTGACAGTTATGTTGCCCTTCACCTACCCTGGTTGTTCTCTCCATGGCCACTTTTTCTGGTCTTCCAGTTTGCTGTTGGGTGGCAACTGGTGTTCTCACGCCTCCATATACATGTTGATGATGGATCCTGTTGCAAAGGGCTATTCTCTCTATTTTATAGATTCTGAAAGTTATCAAGGGGTGTAGACTGCACTGCTCATGCACCACAGACAGTATACAATAGTAAGAAAATGATAAGAGACAGATAAACCTGTTTTGGCAAAAAAGACTTGTAAAGTCTTTTCTTAGGCTACGTACACACGTGCAATAGTTGTCGTTAGTAAACGAACGATTAACAACCGATCAACAATTATTTTAAACAATTGTATTGTGCACAATTCTGTACATGCTGAAACGATACGATCGTCCAAATATAATCCACCAACAATGTACACACACGATCGTTTGAACGATGCAGGAAGTGACGTGTACTGGAGAAAGTGTATCACAGAACAATCCACGATCACTGAATGACCGTATACACAATAGATAATCGCCTAATCAGATCTGCCGGGACGTTCGTTTCCAGTGACATTCCTCGTTCATCGGCGTTGTTGGTCAGTTGTTGTGCACTTTTTTTGTTAACAATTATCGGATGATCAGTCGTTAGCCCTTCGTTTCCAATGATAGTTATTACAAGTGTGTGGTTCTGCTGCCTATTTTCATCATATACCAAGGATAGTTTCTCTCAATTACCCTAACTTTATGGTTTTTGGAGGTGTTGGAGAAATTGTAGTCCCTGGAGGGAACCCACTCAAACACAGGGGGAAACTCCTTCCGTCTAGTGTCTTGGCTTGACTTTAAACCTAGGAACTAGGAGGACACATTCTTTATTGTATTGCATTGTGATATATTAACATGAAATTTCCAACATGCATCTTTGCTAACTGAACAGAATAAAAATTCATCAGCCTTTCTACTCTGGTTTTCTTATGTTTGGGAGAATTATCATGTCTAGTTAAAAATACTCTTTTTAATAAAAATATTTAAATCTATCTGCAGTGCAGTGCAGATAGGTGCAATAGGCACTTTCGGAATATATGTCTAATCTAAATACAATGCCTAGACCACATTTTGACCAAATGTAAGTAAACCATTGCTTTATCCCCTTGAATTGATTACACCAATATTGAGCTATCAATATATCAGATATGAAAGTATGAAATATGAAGTTGAATGTTGAACATGAATAACATGAGTTTTATGTAATAAGATGTTGATGTATGATGATTGGATATTTAATTGAGAGTTAGCCCTAAGACTAATATAATATTTTTTATCACGTTAGCAATTAATAGATAAGACCAATCTATCTATTTTACTAAAATGTTATTACCTTTAATCCTACATTTATGTTATTAATGCATAACATTATTAATGTAATGCAACTAGTAGAATAATACCCCTAGATAAATATCCCAACAAACATCTAATCAGAATATTTTCATATCAAACTGTAATCTCTGATATTATATTCTTATCTGTACTATATAGAAACTATACAACTTTTGCAACAACACACCCCTGAGGAAGCCTATAATCGGCGAAACGTGTCGGGAAATTCGTGACCATAACAGGTCACACCTATATTGTGTTAGCAAATTTATGTCCAGGAGAAATATCCCTTTGACAGTAATAGGATACAGGATATATGGTGAAAAAAACTATATTGTATAATTATGTATGCACTAACTGTAAATACAAAAATACACAATTAACTTTTCAGCACAAAACTTTTGAGCCTCAAACCTCTTTCTTTCTCCTCTACCTACAAACCATGTTTTATTCGGCCATGGATATATCATCATTACAGGCTGGCTGCACATGGGTAAGTATGTGCCATAATCTGCAACAGATACTTGCTGATTATAGCAGAAGCTCATCATTCACTAATGAGTTTAGTTCTACTTTAACTTACATTTGCATTGGTTTTTACAAATAGCAATTATTTTGACCAAGAATGCTCTGGACAGATAACTTTTTCTGCTACTGCCTATTGGTCAACAAGGATTTCCTAATTGGGAGGGGCCAATGGAGATGAAAGAGGAGCCAACCCAGGACTCTGCAAGGATTATTTCATTTTAAACAAATACAGCTACAGATAAACCTGGTTCTTGTTTGACTCAACTTGATTAGGCAAACATCTCTCTGCTTGACTGTAGATTCAGCCAAATCTCACTTCTCTTGATGCAGCAATTCTCCTTTCTTCTGCTTTCTACGTATGTAAAGGAAATTCGATTAGAGTAAGGCTATGTACTCATGTCCTCTGTGGTTTATGGCTCCGCCAAACTGGCTTCTGTACACATGTCAGATTCTTGTTCTAGACGAGCCCTGTGGTTCCCATCGACCAAGAATCTGACATGTGTACAGAGGCCAGCATGGCGGATCCATGAACGACAGAAGAGGAACAATTGCAATGGAAGTAAAGGGGAGGCAACGCAGCAGGGTGTCGGTCGCTCGTTTATTTCCCCCTCCCCTCTACATAGAACAGAACGGCGCTGTATGTAAGACACATGTTAAGACATCTTTGGGTCGTTTGTCGTTGGAAACAATCGTAAAACATAATTTCCAATCACAAATCTGTGTCTGCAGCCTCATACATCTTTCAGTAGCTGGGAAAACTCTGCATATTATAAATCTTCCTTTATAAGGCCATGTACACACGTGCACTGCACGATGCATGAACGAGTGTCATACATAAAGTACTGTTCTGCTCTATGGAGAGGAGAAGGAGAACAAGGGAGCAGCACCCCGTTGCACTCTCTCCCCTTCACTCACATTACGATCGTTTGTCGTCAATAATCTGTGGATCCGCTAGGACAGTCGTTCGGACGATGGACGACGAGCACTGTACACACGCAAGATTCTCATCTGATATCTGCCCAGAGCCGTTTATCGGACGAGAACCATTGCACGTGTGTGTGTATAGAGTATAGCCAAAGTCTATAGGTTGGCCAGTGACAGAACATGAAAACATGCACTATAAATATGACCAAAATAACAGTTTTGGATGTGCCACCTCTATGTCAGCGGCTGATAAGAAGCTTTGAATGAGGTGTAATAAGAATCAAATGTTGTATTGTTAACTTAATACAAGGACCACCAAACCAGAACAATTGTCTTCTCAGTGGTAACAAGCAATTGGTACAGTTACAGAAAAATTACTGTTTTCTTTTTGTACCATATTTATGAGGGTCAATAACATCACAGATCATTGTTTGTGACCTCTAAGCCCTCATGTGGAAATCTAAAACTGGTATACGAGCACTTTAAAAGGTTCATTAATCACAAAGATAGCAGAAATAAACCTTCAATTCCATTTTTAATAATCATGTTTGCTGATAACGCCAATGGCTTTTAAGCAGTACCTCCATATACATGATTGCCATTTATCTGCTTATGCCAGCGAGATCTGGTCCCCTTCATCAGTTTAAAAACAAGCCACTGCCAATATCCACACAGAGAAAACAAATAATCTGGCTTGTCCCCCATACAATTGCATTTCCCACATAAGCGCAATTAATGTGCCCATTACAATAGCGCAGCACAATGATGGCTTTAACCGCATTGATATCGTTCATGTTTGTGTTATCGGAGGAGTAAATGCAACCAAATGGCCATTTTCTTATCTCTTCCCGGTACATTAGAAAAGTTCACGCCCTGCTCTTAAGCTTTTTTTTTCTCCACAACACAGCTGTAGAGTATTTTAAAGCCTATTTTTTAAATAAGTGATGCTCAATTTGTCTTTGATGATCCGAATGATTCAGGTGAGATAGGAGCCCTGTCGGGCCCTTATTTGCATAAAAATTAATCACGGAAAAATGTAAATTGATAAAAATTTTGCCTGCCTTTTTTTCGACCCCCCCTTGTGCTCGAAAAGCCACGGATGGCTCCCAAAAGCAATCATCACAGTATGGTGCCACGCTGGAAGCCGAACAAATGATCACATTTGTGTTGAACACTGGCTCATTTAAATGTCAGCATTGACGGGGCGGCACATCACATGATAAAAGAGAGAGAGAGGAAAAAAAAAACCTAGAGAGAAATACACAGCAGCCGAAAGAGAGTATAAAATCTGTGGGTACTTCTTAGAGAAACATGATCTAATGGGAATGAAACAAACGTTAATTATCCTTTTTTCGAACTGATAATTGTTTTAGTGTATTACCAGAAAAGTATTCCAATTTATTTGGAATCAAACAATACCGTGCCTGAATGCAGTACCTTGTTAGATTTTATTCCCCCCTCAATTTTTAACAACTGTAATTAATCTTAAAAGGATAGTACAGAAAATAAATTAACTAGCATCTGGCAGATATGTTGTCTTTTAACTATTTCCCCTGATTAACAGCTTATTTGATGTTATTGCCCTTCTCATGCTGTGTTACTGCTCCAAAACCTCCGTCCAATGAAAATGCATAATTCTTGCCACTTTTAAAAAAATGTTAAAGTAAGGATTCTGTCCCAGGCACATTCACGTGTATGTGTGTAACACATAAAAATACACCTGCTGTACATGAGATGTGTTGAGGTACCATTTATAATAAATGATACCACATTCATAGTGCATGCTGTCAACTTTCTTAGCTAGAGAAAAAAACACTGTGCACCCCTCTGAAATAGGCCTTACTTTGTTTGATGTTTATCAGAGGATTTACACTGCAAACGATTTTCCGCGATCGTTTCCATCAACAGAATGAGCTCTGTAGTCACAGCACCATTGTTCTAAGAAGAAGTAAATCGGGGAACGAGGGAGCACCACCGGCTGTGCTCTTCTGCATTCTTATTATTATTTTTATAAACTGTATTTATATACTTAGAAGTGAACAGTGGTTGTTTCTCATTGGTTGTTCACCAATCCACCAGATTGGATTAACGAACAACAAATTTTTGCCTGAGATGAGCACAATTGTTGTTGACTAATATCTGACATGTATATAGCTTAAGTGGATGACTTTTATAACCTCAAGGAATGGAACACTGCCTATTACCATGCCCAGTACTTCACTTATGGGCCAATAGAAGCCAATTTCACTACACAGTATGGTAAGGAGCTCGCTTTTAGTAAAGAAAAAATTTAAAGCAGGGTTGGTGGGGGGTTCACATAAAACCATGTTTAACAAACATGATAGCATCTGCTTGCTTTTAGGTGGGACTGTGTAAGGTTTACAAACACTGACAGGTTCTCTTTACTATCCCACTAAACTACATTACTAGTAAAATGCAGCTAAGGTTGTCCATGTGTGCATGAACTTGACTGAACCTTTGGTGCCTGCTATACCTATAGTAATATTTAGGTTCTCTTGTGCATGTGCATTTTTTTGCTGCAGTGGATAGTTCAGTGTAAATAAGCTCAGAGCGTAAAGTGTTATAACCTTCTTTAGCTTGAAAAAACTTGCCTGTGTGCATATCTCTAAAATCAATCTTTTTTTTACTACGAGCTTAACTTGTATGACCTTAGGGCGAAGAACTGTACATTGCTTATTTCTGTTCAACGGCATTGCACTTATAGACCATGACCACAGTAATGCTTTGTTTGGGATTCAGTGCCAGACAATCCACATCTTCTAAGGACCTGGAGAGGATACACTTTCGTCAGTGAAGCTGGGTGATCCCAAAAACTTAAAAATGCATTTCCTAAAGTAACTTTCTATTTGTTAGCAGATGTTTTCAATCTTGGACCAGATCTATTCTAGATTTTTTTTAGATCACCCAGGTTCACAGATAAAAGTGTATCCTCTCCAGTCCTGGAGTGCTTTAATAAATCAGACCCTAAGACTTTATTCCTTTTGGGAGCACATCCTATTTTTTCATGGAATGTTGTTTTTCAATCAACTTTGTTACTTTTTTCTGTAATCACGGAACCCTTTGGTTTTAGGGATTTAATACAGAAGAAGTATTCCTAAAAGTAGCCACAACAGCTCCCTACAGTACAAAGCCTGATGTATATATGTCAGCATGTACACGTATAAATGTCTCATGCACATATGATATTATACTGCCCCCCCTTAGTAGTTTTGACTACCCTGAAGGAAAGGTTAATGACCCACTCTAATGGCACAGTCCATAGAGGATGGTCCATTAAATGGTAAGGTTACAGAAAACCTGATCCAGCCAAAAACTTTTTTTTAGTTTTGTACAACAAAAAGAATGCTTTAACTCCTGTGTGTCTTCATAAGGACAGGAACAGGAAACAATGGATTAAATATTTCTTTAATCCTTTTCCAACCACATTTTACAAATTACAAAGCCCAAACCAGCCAAAGCCTGTTATGTTCATTTTTTGTACGGAGAGGAAATGGCTGTACACTTTTCTGCAAGAACATCACAAGGTCAAGAAATTGTGAAATATTTCATCAAAAATCATAAATGTTAAAGTTGAACTCCAAGGAAAATGAAAAAATACCCTTTGCATTGAAAGGGGTATATGTTGTTTTTGTGTCTAGGGTACCATTAAAAAGCAATTTTACTTATCCTATTCATCATTCTGGAAGCCAACTTTCTCCACTTTTCTCTGACCCTGCAAGTTGTGGAATGGCTCTCAACATCATCACTTACATAGCAACACTAAGGGTCTCGTGTTATTTGTAATGATGTTTGAGTTTGAGAGTGATTAGAAGGTTTGCAGAAGAAATGGACGCCTGATGAGCAGATTAGGAAAGTATTATTACACAGTAACTGTCCCTCAAGAAGACTCACAATTTAATGTCCCTCCCATTGACACGTGGCATTAACAAAGGCTGAATTTTAATTTTTGAGGGAAGCCAATTAACCTTACTGCACTTGTTTTTGCAATGTGGGAGGAAATCAGAGTGCCCAGAGGAAACCCAAGTTACCCAAGGGAGAACATACACTCCATACAAGTAGTGTCCTGGCTGAGGTTCAAACATGGGACCCCAATGCTGCAAAGACCAGAGCGCTAGTCACTGAACCACCATGCTGCCAAGATAAAAGTTTACACTCTAGTGACAAAGAAGCTTTTGAAACATAAGCTGCACAAAAAACATGTTTTTGTAACATAAATGAGACACCTAAACAAATGTTGGATAACAGATGGTTTATTTTTTTACAATAGTGAAAAGGAAAAAAACCTAAGCCAGCAATAGAGTACACAATGAACTCCTTAATGATAGCAGCCTTTTATTCACACAACTTAATGACTCATTAGCAGTGACTCTTCCCTTATCAGAGGGGGAAAAGCAATCGTTTGTAACCCTTTATACCTGTTTTGGGATTCTGCTGTAAAACAATACAAGCATTATAAACAACCTGTTGAATCCTGACCCTCATTGGTGGTTGTATCTTTGTTGCTACTAGAAGAAATGCAATTTTGCATGTTGTTTGTGATTCCCTCCATGATGACATAAATTACATTATAGTTGATTTGGTTTTTATTTGGAGAATTTAGACTAAAGGCAAACACAATATGTGGCCCAGTTGTGGAAGGTACAGATTTATGACCCAACATCAGTGTACTCTGATCTTAATATTGGGTGACGTGATATCTGGGACCCACAAGAGGAGACTTCACTTGCCGAGTGCTGAAATCAAAAGTCTGAACAGGTAGCATGTAACTTTTTATCTTCCACCATGTGTCAGTAACTATGGGTCCTCATCTGATCAATGCCTGAACAGTAAACCTCAACTCAGGTTTAGTTCAAGGCCTAATCGGCAGGACTGGGACAAACATTCTCAATACCTAAGCTATTGAGCACTGTAAACGGCACTGTAAAATGTGAACCTAAAGGTGCCAACTTGAACTTGATTTTTGCCTTGCATGAGGATTGTCTTTGCTCCCAATATTTCAGCTAGTCTTGTACTAAATTACATTAAAAAATAATAGCAAACATCTGTTTGGATGCATTAGGTTGCATGGACACTTTTTCCTCCAATCTTACATTTTTTGATTTATGTCGTGTTTTTGGATAACTCCTCTTTTTTAAATCAAATCAAATGTTGCAAAAATATACAAAAAAGCAGGTTTTCTTCTCTACATCAATTTTAATTTACAGCCGTTGATAAAGTACTTACTGAGATTTAGCAAATATTTATAAGATATAAAAAATTCAGTGAACATATATTCTCGAGTATCTCTGCATCCCCCTCCTGACTCGATGAGACGGCACTGCAATAAGCTTGTGATGCGAATCTGTTTCAGGTCCCATGACCTAAATGCAAGTCTTTAAATAAATAAGAGAGAATATGTTATTAGAAACATTAATTTGCATGGGATTTGAATCTCATTATCTCCCACAATTTGTTTGATCTCCTCACAGTTTGGCTTACACATAATGGATTTGACGCTTGGAAGAAAAAAAAAACTTTAATACCAATTTTATAATTTGTAGCATGCTGCATGTAAAAGAATTACAAATATTAAAATGAAAGACAGAACTGGGTGTCGTGGGCCTTCAGTCATGTTTGGGTTTCTTTTCTAATTGCCAGGGATGAGAGGGTAATAAGAAATGTGGAAACATCAATGTCTTCTCTGTGCTTGGATCCCAAAGTCTTCCTGCCTTCTGTGATGGGAATGTGGGGCATATCTGAATCATGAATAAACTTCAAAAGCTACAAATAGCATATGTGAAAAATACTCAAACTTGTATGAAAAAAGTATTGCCACATTTGATGAACTGTAGCATGTTTGCATAAACATAGATCACATCTTGGTTAATTAACTCCAGATTAGTGGTACTCCAAAGATGTCTTGTTTGGTTGAATAAGCCATTTTTTTAACTCAAGAACAAAGAAGTGATGTTTTAAGCTAGTGTATCTCAGCCAGGGTTCCACTAATGGCTGTGAGGGTAATACGCCAGTCAAGTCAAGCCAATAAGTCATTTTCCAGTGACACCAATGATCTTTTTGGCAATCTGTAAGAGTGTCAGCCTTCCCACTGACCAGCAATGTAAGAGAGATTCTTCCTATTTACCATTACTATAATAAACTGTGAGCTGTGGATATAGTAATTAAAGCAGTGGTTCCCTGAAGACTTGAAAGTTATTCAAACAGTTCCCCTGTGTTCAGAAATTGTCTTAAGCTATGAACACATAGTCTAGAATATTGTTTCTGGAAATGATCACAACTGTTCATCTCATGCGTTATGTGAGTGCACATATCTTAAAGAGGAAGAAGACTGGAAAAAAATTGCACTTACCTTTATTTCTGCAGATCCCTTGATCCCGCCTGCGATGTCCATGAGTGAGTCCTGCACCATCCTGGAATTCTGCTTCGTCCTGGTGCGGAGGAAGTGCCGGGCGCTGCCATCTTTGTCTGTCTTCTTCTTTCTTCTAGCAACTGTATGTCACCTGATCTCGCACTGTGCAGTGTGACCTAGCCCACAGTAAAAAGAAAAAATTGATAGCCGATCTCACTGCGCATGTGTGACATTAGCATTTTTCCCCTAATGTATTAAAAAACCGAAAAAGTAAAAAAATCTTGGGAATGTGCAGAAGGAGCAATCAGGAGCCTTATGGGATGCATGACGTAGGTATCCCAGGAGGCTCTGCGCTCCCATTCGGTCTTTACCGCCTCAGCGATAAAGACAGAAGGGTTGAGCTTAACCCTTTTAAAAAAATCTCATGTCTGTCTGATGTGTGTACCAGGCTTTTAGGGGTGATGGTGGTATTTTTAAGCTAAGAATATTTTTTGAAAGTACAGAAAATATTCTATTGAACACACTCTAAATCCATTTTCCTTGGTACTCCAATGTACTGAGCTGATACTCAATGCAAAACCTTCTCTTTTAATTCCTTATGGTAATAATTGAGAAGCTGGAGAGATCTTCAGCGTTTTTAATCTAAATAGGGAGAAAAGCCATTCTCAACCTTTTTACATGGGGGAACTCTTAAAATAATTTTCAAGTATCAGCAAACCCCTGCCAATATTTATGATATGCCTAGTTCAAGGTATATTAGCCTGGTGGTCCCAGGGAAGAATGCCTCTTACATTGTTGATCATTGTCAATGTCACCCCTTACAGATACCTAAATAGATCATTGGTGTCAGTGGTAACACAAATAGCTCACTGTTCATGGACTCCTAGAAAGCCTGGTTGAGAAACCCTGCTATAGAGTGAGGATGTTGCTTCTAAGGTGACGATGGATACAGTACAGTGAGTGTTGTCACCCAAGGTAAAACCTAAAAACCAAATAATAACCTAGTCAATAAATCTAAGGTGAACTACAATATGCAGTGCATTGCAAAAATTTTCATCCCCATCACAGTCTTGTTTTGTTTCATTACATGGAATTAAAATGGATTTTCATTTGAACTTAAAAATCTATTCCAAACTGTTGAAGTGGAATGGAAATAAAACTACCCTGTGTACATGTAAAACACAAACAATTAAACCATGAAAAAGTTGTAAGTATTGTATTCATCGCCATTGCTATGAAACCCCCAAAATAAAATCCTGTCTAACCAAATCACTTCAGAAGTCACATAATTAGTTGGTTAGGGTCTATCTCTGTGCAGTCAAAGTGTCACATGAACATTCAGATTATAATATATACACAGAATATAAATAGATGAGTTTTGAAAGGCCACCAGATCTTCCACACCACTAAAGAAGCAACCCAAAGACCAAGGAGAACCTAAAAAAATGTCAGAGGGAGTATCTGTCCATGGGGCCACTTTAGGCTGTACATTCTACATCTGGGTTTTTCAGCTTTTTTACCATGGGAGAACCCTTGAAATAAGGTTCAGGGCTTAGGGAACCCTTTCTATAATTACTATATCCACAGGTTACAGTATATTAGTGTGGTGGTCATTGGTTAGAATACCTCTTACACTGCTGGCTATTGGTAAGAATGTCACCTTTACAGATAGCAGAATAGATCATTGGTGTAAGGGAAACTGACCTGAGAGGTACAAATTGCTCATTGCTCAAGGAACCCCTAGCAACCTCTGGAAGAACCCTGGTTGAGAAACTCAGAAAATTGAGCAGAAAAAATAATTTCCTAGAAAAAAAAAAAACACACTTGAAATTTGCCTAAAGCACACTGCAGACTCCCTAAATACAAAAAAGAAGGTTCTTTGGTCAGATGAGAGCAAAGTTGAACCTTCTGGCCATCATGGGAAACACCAATGGTTGTGCCAACCCAACACTTCTTATCACCCTAAGAATTAGATTCCCCCAGTGACGTAGTGGAGGGACATCGTGATGTTTTTTTATTAGCAGGGACAGGAAAACTGGCCAGGGCTGAAGGAAAGATAGATAGAAATAAATATAGAGTTTCAGGTTGCAAATAATTGTTACTGAGATGAAAGTTCACCATGCAGCAGGACAATGACCTTATACTGATAAATCAACACTGAACTGGTTTAAAGGGATAAAATTAATGGAATGGCCTAACTCAGACCCCAATGCAAGAGACAATCTGTGACTTGAAGATTGCTGTACACCAACACAACCCATGTAATTGAAGAAGTCCAAGCAATTTTGTCTTGAGGAATGGGCTAAAACCCCAGTAGCTAAACGTGCTAAACTAATAGAGACATAACCCAAGGGACTTGCAGCTGTAATTGCAGCAAAAGGTGGCTTTATAAAGTATTGACTTTGTGGAATGAATATCTATACACATTCATGATTTATGTTTTTGTCTTGATTATTGTTTATGTGACACTAGATTATTTTTGCACCTTCAAAATAGTAGACATGTTGTGTCAATCAAATAGTGCTACTCTTAAAAAATTCATTTGAATTCTAGGTTGTAATGCAACAAACAAAACAAAAATTGATATTGAATACTTCTATAAGGCACCAGGCCTACCTTAAATATCTATTTATTTTTTTCCAGTATATTAGACCCTTTTTCTACACTACAGTACTTTGTTTAACCAAAAGGAGATTTTACATCCAGTCTGTACCATGTGCAGGATTCTTTCCTTATATCCCTGTGCAAAGTGATAGATGTCCCATGGGTACCCACAATTTCTTTTTATAGTTAGAGCAAATACTACTGTTTTATGCACTTTTATGTCATGTCTGTTGGTTTTATTGTACAGTTCAGGTAAAGTGTTTTTTGTGTTCTAAAGTAACAGGAGGTACAATTAAATTATTATTCTGTACAACAAATACTAACACAACCAGTTGTAAAGTTATGTTTTAAAATAAAATTGCATTGTGTGTCCTTACAAATATATCCTATTTTACATATAAAAATAGCAGCTTGAGAACATTGCACTGATCAGTTGAGAGCAATTTGTGCCTGAAATTTTGAACCGGTAAAATAAATGCAAAGCTTAATCTCTAATAAGCTTAATGGATTTTGAAGAATCTGTTGCTTAGTTTATAATGAAAAATCTGGTTTAAGCCCAGACAAAGTGTAAATGATCATCTCCAAACTTAGTTTCAGCTTTATCTTTGGTGCTAAATTCTGCAAATCTTATATTGTATATAATTTATAAGTGGGCAAAAAGAGTTTTGTCTCAGTTGTGTGATATGTTGTCTCCATCTAGTGGTATGTTAGTAAAATGCATGTAGCAATGAAAGTATGATGATGTTTTATCTTTACTTGGTTTTTGTGAGTTCATTTTAAAGGAATATGTACTAAGAGACTCACTGAAGCTGCCATTTATGACATTCATGTGAAAATGGAAATTTAAATGCTGCTTTAAATGCTTGTCAGTAACCAAAAAGTATCAGATTTCAGTTATAAGAAATCTCTATATAAATTATGTCCAGCAAAATATAATTGGAACTATAAGGATATTGAACAAGCATTGGCATTACTGGAGAAATGTTTCCTCCAAATAGCACTTTTGGCTGTGAGCTGGGGGAGGTTCACAGATGTCTTGTATCTCAATACATTGCATAGGATATTGCATCCAAATAAATCGTGTTCTTCTCTGCAGATGGGCAATAAAACACGAAGGCTTATCCAAACCCGGCCAATGGAAACTGTCAAAAGTGGAAAACCCTCTGTGGAACAAACTGACCTATTTGTGGCCAGTTCTGCCAAATGGAGAAATTAATGAGGTATTATTGAATGTAATGCTTTACATTATGAAGGCAACACATTTAAAGTATGGATATAAAATATTGCTTATGCTTTATTGTTGAATTGAACCCTCTGTGTCACCAAGGGACAACAGAAGGCTCTGTCACGGTGCCACAGGGCAGGATGGTGCATCCCCAGAGTCACCAGCCCAGTTGGCAGAGACGTGCGCAGGGTGCAGAGTCTAAGAAGCCACCCGGTCTTCTTCAGAGTCTCTAGATGTGAGAATGTTATGCTGCAGGTAGTTGCCAGGTTGGGGCCTCCGTGCACACAGAGGCTGCTGACTGCTGACAGAGAGGTATAAAGCGAGGTGCAGGAAAGAGAGACAGGAGCGTGGTCAGACAAGCCAAAGGTCAGGACAGGCAGCAAACAGGGTTAGTCGAGGATTTCCAAACGTCAGGGCAGGCGGCGATCAGGAGTAGTCAAGGGTCAAAGCCAGGGTCGGTACACAGGAGAATCATCAACAGAAAATAGGAACAACTGTAACCCAGGAATATAGCCAAGAAGAACTCCTATTTCAGGCAACTTCCTATTGCCAGTCACTTCCTTTCATGGGGAAGGTCATGTGATGGATGGAGGAGGCCATGTGACTTTCAGGCATCCTACCCTACCACCAGGGGGGGTGCTGGAGACAAGGCAGTTCAGGTGGTATTCACATCTCCACCAGCAAGTGACAAGCGTGAGGGCAGACAGAACATAGCAAATAAAAACTGTTACTACCAGAGGCCACTGAAAGTACTAGTACTAACTGGACAAGACATCTGGTAGTCACAAAACAGATCAAGATACAAATACATTTATTAGGAATATACAATGTGACTGTCTCCCAGCAGTGACTAAGCAGCACTACCCTGCTTTCCAATTCCAGCAGTAAGCTGAACTCACCCTACTCCACCTTTCCAAAAGTAACTCTGCAGCTCAGTTCCCCCTTCCATACAGTGGTGCAGCTGCTTAATTCACTCTGACCACCTTCTTGTTGCAACTCAGCAGCTTGCTGCACCTTAATTCCACCTTTCAGTACTTACTAAGCAGCCTTCCTAACATTTAACCCCTAATTTAAACACAGAGCAGTCATTCTGGTGATGGGGAGCTGATTTGCAGAGAATGGCTTGAACGAGTTTTGTACTATACTCATACTATGAAATTCGAAGATGAATTCTTCCTCAGTATCTGCAGCTACCGAGGTCAGAAAAGGTTTATTGTATCCTATTTACAGTTTGTTAACAATATGTAAAGGATTATCCTGAACACAGGATTACTTTGTGGAAGACTGAAAGAGGCAGCTGGATTAGAAGAGTCAGACGCACTGATCAATAGAATTTTTATGTCAGGTCTTGGCATCTACTAAATGTATTGAAATTTGAGAAAACATATAAAAATTGCTGCACATGAGGGTTTTATGCTCACAGTGTAAGAGTATTTGAATAATAATTTTATAAAAATGTTTCATTTTTTTTTGCTAGGACTTTGATTGGCCCATTCAAGGATCACTTATAGCAAACAGTCCCCCTCTGCAGAGACCTGCCTTCAACCATCCAGACAACCTTACCCCTATGAGATTGAGGGTTCTGAGGAACGGGGATTGTGACCAGAGCAAAGCCTGTGTCATCGTGGGACCAGACCTAACCAATCTGCTCAAGAAACAGTATGTAGCCAAAGCTAGTCTTTAACATTCTGATTTTTGCTTATTTGTTTTACTAGGATCTGTGTTGCATCAAAAAAAGCTTCAGTCCCTATGTAAATTATTGGGAAAGCAAAGGCAGTTTGCAGCAGATTAATGCAGTTTAGATGAAGATCAAATAAAGGTAGTCCCCGAGTAAAGGACATCCGACATACAGATGACTCCTAGATATGAAGGGGCTTACCTGCTCCTTCTTGTGCAGGATGGAGGCTTGATGGGGGGGGGGGGCATGATTTGCAGAAGAAGATTTGCAGTTCTGCAACCTCTTGTAACTCTTTAATGACAAAGACAAACTGCATATCAAAGCACAGCTTGCTCCAGAAGTTAATAAATGTCTAAGCTCCATAAAGTTTTTTTTTGGCTTTGTTTGTGCTTAACTCACAGTAAGGATTTTATACAGTAATTGATGGCACGCTGCCTTATAATATGTGTAGACAAACATCTGGTATAATTGCATTTTTTCAAATAATGTATCTGTTCTGACATACAAATTCAACTTAAGAACAAACTTACAGTTCCTATCCCGTATGTAACCCGGGGGACTACCTGTACAGAATAGCAGGATGTCATTGTACTTGGGCTCATGTTAATAGCATGAAAATGGTAAACGAACACAATCAATTTGCCCTGAATGAGCAGGAGTTCCTTGAGGTTTATGGTTTACATTCTACTTGAGGGTTCTGTACAGATTTTTGCAAGTTGAGAAATTGTTTTTTTTTATTTTTTGATTATTTGTCTATAATCTTTATTCTATACCAACATGGGAGGAACTTGCATACTCTGTGCAGATAGTGTCCTGGCCGAGATTCAAACCTGGGACCCAGCACCGGAGTGCTAACTTCTGAGCTAACATGCTGCCCATATGTATTTACCTTATTATTAGACCTCATTATCTTATCACTATCATACTTTCTGGCAGACTGCTAAGTACAGACTGCTAAATACTTTCTGGCAGACTGCTAAGTACTGCTAAGTGCTGTTTGTGGTAGTAGAGGAGGAAATATGAGTAGGTTACCCTGATGAATTAACTTAAAAGGGGAGATCTATCCATGACTGATATTTTACTTTTGTGTATATGATACTGGAGGTATGTATTGTATGTTTATGCTCACTTTATGTTATTGTGCTATTTTATCACAGACCTGTTACACCATATGAGAAGAAACCAAGCAAGGGACATGTGAACAGGAAGAGTGTAGAAGTGAACACCCTAAAAGCTGAGCAGACTGAAATGCAGCAGTTTTTAGAAAGGTTAGTAGAACATTTAATCTCTTTACAAAGCTTCAACTATAAAAATATATATATAGGTATATACTCCCTCTATCTTAACCCCACTGCCTTACAGCAGCTGCATCATTCTTGCTGTATACACATCTTACTAGCCAATTGCTTTGGGCCACCGAATTATGATAAATTCAGGCTGTAGTTCAGGCACCAGGCACAGAGGCTAATGGATACCTATCGTCCTAGCCAGTGCTGCTCATGAATAGAGATCCAGTACTGCGTGTTTAGTGTCTGCATTAACTAAAATAGTGTTAATGCAGATGTAACATACAAGGATCCAGCAATGCTCATCTGGTTGTACAAAAAGCACAAGTCTATGGATTTTTCCAGGCCCAGTACTCTGACCTACTTTCCCTTTGTATACCTGTTTGGACTGCTTAATGTACTGCAGTAATACAGAATGGTTGAGGAAAGCACTAAAGTTCTTACCTATTAATGGAAACCTGTGTTCAGGAAATATTTTGAATGGCATTACTAACCTCAGCAGCAAACATGCAAATCATTATTGGTTCGAGCCTGACTTTGCTCTCTGCTTGCTTCTGCTGGGTCAGTGCCTCAAAAAAAAAAACCCAGCCAGGTAGATAGCATATCCAAAAGGAACTCAGCAATGGCAGGCAATAGATTTTTATTTTAATGGGTCTCCTACAGTTCACTATGGTAGCCCCTTAGTGATTTGTTCTGAAGGTTTCAACTGCGCCCCCAACCTAACCCACTCAGCTGAATGGAAAAGCTTCGGAACCATTTTTGTCACACGGCTGTGGCAGATACTGGTGTAGTTTCCAAAAGCTACATAATACTTTTGACTGTGCAGTTGTTGTTTAAAGATTTGCCCTGGAGCTGAGTGCAAATATGGTTACCTGCTGTGAAAGTTGCAATATAGGATACTTTATTGGGATGTGACACACATTGGATGATTTTGATTTAATTTTGATTTGACTATGATTATGATTTTAACCCCTAAAAACAAAAAATACATAGGATTATTTTTAGCAACAGAAAGTTAGGGTTTGTACTTGGCTTTAAATTAGTTGTTATCTACATGCTTGCTCTGGATCACTGACAGTATTGCATTACCTGCACGACAGGTTTGCTTTAGAGAACTTCTTATAGCTGTGGATTAAGAGGTCAGTACATATTAGCTCTTTATTTTTAATTAATAATATTATTCTTCTATACATTCGTGGGACCCTTAAGCCAGGTGTCTGGTAAAATCCCTGTATGGTGCATTTACAGATCTGTAGGCCTCATCCCACATTGCAAGAGGGGCAACACAATACCTTTTCAAAAGGAAAAGTTCAGCTGTAAGACTTAAAATAAGCTGAAAAGCCAAATGATGGAGATAAGGAGTAATCAAGAGGTGTGTGCAGTGAACCCCATTGTTACACCAGCCATTTATTCATATAAATATGATAAAGTTAGTCTCCCGCCAACATTCTCTATAACATATCAATAACAGAATGTATTCTTTGCCTTGTGTTTATGTACCTGAGCGTTTGTAAAGCACATTAACGGTCAACTCTGCATGTTTCATCCGCAATGCTGTGTGTTCATTTGCAGGTGTACACAGATAATGAACTTACCTTCTGCAGCCCGCAGACTATTTGATGAAAACGGCACTGAGATTTTTTGTTTGAGAGACGTTGAAAGAGATCAGCTGGTAAGATGAAGCGGTTTAAGGTTTAATCTTTCCTGCATTCTGACTTGAGACCGGTATTTGTCATACTGTTTTAAAAGATCCTCAGACAGTGTATTACAAGCCACTTAGTTACACTTCAGCGTCAGATGTACAGTGGGAAGGTAGCATGGCAGGGTTCTGCGCTGCCAGGAAGGTCATACGGTTGCTGTGCCTTACTGAGTACAAAAGGTGCATTTTTAGGACTCTAATGTAATCTGTTAATCCTGTGCATCTAGTTTATAAAATAACAGCAGTAATCCCAACTCATCCAAGGAGAAGTACAAGTGCTTAGTGTTTTGTTTTATGCTTATAATTTATCGTGCTGTGACTGCTGCTGCAATGTACTTTTTTCCTGAGATGATACAGAACACTGATGTGTGGCATTTACAACAGGTCTATGTGTCCTGCGGGGAGCTTTGGATTGATCCTCAGTTGTCAGCCACTGAGCAAAAAAGGCAGATTCTGCTGAGCAATCTCACTTCTGATGTTTCCTTTATTCGCAGCTACTGTTCCTTGAGAAACCCAGAAAGTAAGTGCTCTTTGTGCGTAATATCACTTCAGATTCTTTCTAGGTAACATTTTTCTTTATGTGCAAAAGCCACATCTCAGCAAAAAAAAAGCAAATAAAAGAAAAACGCCAATTTATGTCATGGCTACATTGTTTCATATATAATAGCTTTTGTGAATAAAATAATTTAAAAGAAATATATTGTTGTAAAAATGTGGTACAGCCGCTGAAACCTGCCAAGTCTTCTATATACCTGGTGACCTACCTGAGGCCCAAGAGCTGCATAGGGCCCTTTTTGTTCTATAACCACATAGGCCCCTAAAGAAAATAATTTGTATTTTGGTGACACTTAAGTCAGTAAACGTAAAACTACTTTTACCTGCCTTTTATTAGTTAAAATGGCTTACTTTATTTCTGTTTCAAACAGTTCTACTTTGGTGTGCTGTCCATCTTCTCTCTCTTTTTCATGAATTTGTATGGTTAAAATGGCAATAGCAGTCATCTCCAACAGTCTCATGTAATGTGTTTCCAGTCTGTGTTTCCTGCAGTCTCTAAGATAGAGATAGTCTTTAACTATCTCCTTTAGCTTTACAGTCCTTGACTATCTCTCCTATCATACCTGCAGTCTATTATCATCTCATGTAACATGCCTGTAGGCCTTGTCTATCTCTCCTATCATACCTGCTGTCTTTGATCATCTCATGTAACATACCTTCAGTAATTGACTATCTCTCCTATCATACCTGCAGTCTATGATCATCTATGTAACATACCTGCAGTCCTTGACTATCTCTCCTATCATACCTGCAGTCTTTGGTCATCTTCTGTAACATACCTGCGGTCCTTGACTATCCCTCCTATCATATGTGCAGTCTATGATCACCTCATGTAACATACATACATTCCTTGACTATCTCTCCTATCATACCTGCACTCTTTGATCATCTCATGTAACATACATGCGGTCCTTGACTCTATATAAGAGATCATATCATTCAGCATACCTCAAATATTTTACAATCTTCTGTAGCATACAGGAAGCCTTTGAAAATGTCTTGTAGCATGTCTGCCGTCTCTGAACATCTCCTGTTTTAAATCTACAGTCTGTGACATCTTTCTCTATAGTAACATTCACTAAATAATTTTATGGTGATTTTAGGGAGTCACATTTGAGGCCCCTTCCAGTAGGTGAGATGACTGGCACTGCTTTATATGCTCTTATCATACAAAACTAACGACTTGAAATATTGGTTGTTGACACCCATCATTGCTTCAGGCAATTTAAAGATCAATCATAACTCAATAAGTGATATTGATTTTACAGTGATTGTTTAGAACTATAAAACTTTGTACAAAATAAAAATGACAAATATGGTGTGGTCTGCCACCAGCTTTTACATGGGTAAAATAAAGATCCTTAGCTCTGTGTACAGCTCAGTGATTGAATCATAACAATATGTGACTTATTAGAACAGAATTCATTACCACTCACTGTAAATATAGGACTTGGGGTGTATTTCCTATCTCAGACCAGGCACTTCAACACCAGAAGGCTCAGAAAGACATCTGCTAACAGTCCCTTCTAAAGAGCATCTGCCAGTTTCATGTGACAGTAATTGCAATAACCTCTGCTGAGTGTTTGCTAACAAGTCCACTGTCTCCCTCCAGATCTAGCCTTGGAGGTAAATGGTGACATTGTCGCTGGAGCAAGACTGTCAGTGAATTACTGTGCCGAGCAAACAACAGGCGATGAACAAGAGGCCAACAACCAAGAGATTCCACAGGAGCAAATTGTTGTTCAGGAAAGTGATCTGGAAGAGTTTGAGTAAGTATAAATGCCTCCTTTTTGTATTCTGAATGCTAAAGACTCCAAATGACCTCAAACTTTTTACATTTCTTGGGGATTCAGCTTTAAGGTCTCTTCATTGACATTTTGGTTTGACCATTTTGCTATGGAAAAGTCAGAGTTTCCTTGTTGGACTTTTTGAACAGTACACTTGAAATCCAGGCAAACAGCTAAATACAAAGATAAAAGGAAACTGTTGTGCCAAGCAAAGGCTCTGCCACTTAGCAAAGCATGGCAGATGACATGCAGCGTCTATGTCATGGGTGGCATAAGGAGTCAGTGCCTCCCAAAAATGAATAATATTCCCTTCTGTATGACTTCAAATTTCATTTTCAGAAAAAAGTAAGAAGGAAATTCTGCCGTTGGAGTAAGAGGGAGATAACATGAGCAATGAATTCTTAAGGAGTTGTTGGTATAGATTACTTTATTTTTCCCTCATTTGTCCAGTGCATATTTTTTACTGA
Source organism: Pyxicephalus adspersus (assembly GCF_032062135.1). Classification (NCBI taxonomy): domain Eukaryota; kingdom Metazoa; phylum Chordata; class Amphibia; order Anura; family Pyxicephalidae; genus Pyxicephalus; species Pyxicephalus adspersus. The sequence continues at coordinate 49,448,854 of NC_092866.1, read as the reverse complement.
TTTGTCCTTCCTCCCAATTTATTATTTGCTTTTTATCATCTTCCCCATAATTTTTTTAAACTAAGTGGGAAGAAATTGTAGGCGGGTGGCAGCCCCTGTATTGTGACCCTACTCCTCAGTAACCACCCAAAAACAGTTGGGTAGTTACTGAAAAGTACCAGGCTGTATGCCCAGCTAAAAGGGACTTTTACTGCTTTTGTTCAAAGTGTGATTCCACTTAAATGAGATTATAGAGCCTGGTGGGTTCAGCCAAGCCCTGTCAAAAACACTGGCTTTGTTGACGTCTTCTTGGAAGTTTTGGGTATTCTGTCCACATTTGTGTGCTTAGTACTTTACTCAGGTTACTTTTTTCCTAATAAAATTAATTGAATATACATCAGTGGGAATGGCTCAGCAAATGTGGACACCCACAAAAATAAAATGCAGGAATCCCACCAAAAGAGTGCCAGAGAGATGTAAAGAGAAATGTTTAGGTAGTTTATATACCAGTTTTGGCTGGACCCTTTAGCCTGTTATATTTCACATTAATAGTATAATTATTATTAATATAATTGTTTTTCCAATTTTGGTTTAATACATCTGTAAATGCATTTATCATATTTCACTTTCTCACAGGACTCCTCACAGAAGGGCTCACAGAAGAATTGATGCCTTATATACAGATGTAAAATATCCCTGGCAAATACCACAGGATGCTGAAGAATCTAGTGATAATGAAACAGAACTGGACCTAGTCCAGAAAGAAAAAAGCAATAGGTATGTATGGTCCATTATCCTTTTATTTTGTAAATGTATTTAATGATATTCTTCCCAAGGTCAGGTTTTGACAATAAATTCTGGAGCCAGATTTGAAAAGCTAGCAGGCAGTTTTAGAAGCTCGGGTACAGGCAATTTTATCTGCTGGCAACACAAATTTTCTAAAGTTACGCACCAATTGGGACCTTTTTCCTGCAGTCTGTTCTGGGATTTACCCTGCCTATGATTAGTGAGCATGTCCCAGCTTTCCATTATTCTTGTTAGTATGTATGACATTATATTGTTGATGCAGCTCCTTAATTATCCCAGGTAGTTGTTCACTCTGTTTCAAATAAAAGTGTCATGCTTGATACACAGTATTTCAACAAAGCTTATTATTCTGTCCACAGGATTTCTAGAAAATGGTTGAAGATTCATCAACAACAATTTGAATATGTAGATGGACAGATTGTAAATTCTGCTTTCCCCAGTCTTGTATTGGGAGTGACAGAGATTCATGCAGGAGCTGATGTTCTGCTTGTAAATCGGGACCCCGATGACCTTAGTCAGCGCTGGAAATACCTGGAGGAAAATAGGTACATAAATACATAGCGCAGCTAACTCCGATCTAAATTATAATCTCTGCATATACTGCAGTAAAGAAATAACACCAATCAATGTGTAACTATGGATTCATTCTATTTGATTGCCTGGCTCTTGGAGAGATAATAAGCAAATATAATAATATGCAAATTATCAGCTTTCTGACTTAATATCCTGACAGATTTAAAATGTACCGGTGCTGTATAAACAAAACAAATACCCATCAAGTGTTGAATGCAAGGAACTACAGGGTCCCAGTGCCAGTTTCTTTGGTAAAGCTAGCCTAATGAAAGCTGGAGCGGTTTCACTGTAAATTCTGACTACCGGGTAGGACCTCATTCTGCACACAATAGTTATCATTCATTTTATGAACTGCATCTGTACCTAGACTATGGACTATATTTACACATTTTAACAAGTAGTAAAATAGCTTTAACACAAGCCACCAGTGACCCTTCTAGCTTCATGCAATGTGAAATAATTAATCCTTGAATACCACAACTAAAACGCTAAACTTTTCATTTGATTTTTAGTGTTGAGTTGTTTGTGTCTAAGTATTATTTATTACCACATTTATTAAATTTCGTGTATTTTAGGGAGCACCTTCATCAGGGCATGAGAAAGTCAAGGATAATTCTGACCTGAACTGTGCAGATACATAGGAAGTAGACTGCGAAATGCTGGTGGAGCCAGCAGAACTAAGTACTTCTGTGTTCATACCATACAGGTGTGATCAGTATATGAAAGTTTGCTTTATTGTTGCTGCTGTACATCCTAATGTTTTCCATGGAGGTACAGGGCACCCATGGGGGAGCATGTAACCCCTGAACACATAGGACACCTCTCTGGTCCATATATGTGATCAGGTGATTCTAAAACCACTCATATTACATCTACAAAAACCCACAGAAGGGTGAATGAATGTAAAACTCATGCCACTATATTGGCTGGGAGTTTGTCCACATGCTTTTGCCATCACTGTCACCTTGCAATGCTGGCAGTAAAAGTGTAAAGCCCAATGTAAATCAGCTGTATACATTCCAGGGGCATCAAAACAAAGGGGTTTGATCTTGTTTGTTTGTTACTATTTTAAAGCAGCCAGAGCCTAAGTAGAAAAGCCTATTCCCTTCCAGGAGCAGCAAAGTGGGACCCCTGCAAAGTGGGGAAGCAGTGCTCTCTTTGCAGAGGTCTGACACACCTCCTACCGGGCCACATTATTAGCTCTGCAGTCAGCAAAGTTCAAGCTCCTTACTGATTGGAGAAATCAGACCCTGACATTGCCGCTGGAAATCAGACCTTTCCAAAGAGATCACGTTTTCCCGTCAGAGAGCAAGGGTCCTTTTCTTCAGCATGCAAGCAGGGATTTAAATTCTTGTACATGTAAATTAAACAGAAATGACCTAAACTATTAAATTTCCCATGCAGTGAAATACATGCATGTCAGAACATAAATCTTCCATGTTTTTTTTTTAACAGAACATTCCATTTAGCTAGTAATACCAACCTGGTACTGGCTGTCTCATTGCCTAATGTGTATCCTGGGGTTAGAGAGAGAGAACTAAGGTTCCTAGGATGCCCTGTTATTCTTCAGGTAAGAAATACCTTTGTGTAATGTAATTTTCTTTATTATGATCTGATCGTAGTCCTGTAAAGTTATTCCCCTTTCATTACAGAAATATAAAGAGCACATCAATGGAGCAGCCAATCAGAAATGGTCTTACGATGAGCAGAAGAAAGTTCTGACAGCTTTTTATAGCGACCAACTGGATAGGGATATCACTGCAGCCAATCACACCTCAGTCTGCACTTATACTATTACCAATACAGAGGAGATAAGTCAGCCGGTAGGTGATCACCGGCACTGGCATTATTTTTTTATTAGCTGCGTATTTGGAAAGATGGAAAACAATTTATGAAATAACATTTAATTATAAAGTGCCTATGAGATTTTGGTTTGGATCCACTTTACCTTAAGCGGCAGGATTAAATGTATAACTTCTGTGAATTTGTCTATTTTTGTCATAGGGTTACCTTCTGATCTCACCAAACCACAATGAGGAAACGGTGACTTGTGTGTCCTGTGCAAGAACCCTAAGACCACAGATAGAGATGAAGAAAATTAAAGCTGGTACATTGTTCTCTTGTTCCTCAGGTCTAAAACATGCCAACCTAAATCCTTTAGGACCATTTGAATGTCTTCATGTCAGAAAGGTAACATATTTAATATTGGAAATGAATAATTCAAAATGTCTTATAATATTATCATTATACACAAAACATTTTCAGAATCCCCTTCTATATCTCTTTTTTTATGTTTACAGTTTATGAATGCAAAACCAAAGTATTACAGAATACAGTTTGTAATAAAAACACAACAGCAGAGCCCCTGATCCCTTCACACCTGAACTTGATTTAGTCCTGCCCCATTCTGTTTTATTCCTTCATCCCAGCACAGAGGAAGCACCAGGTGCCTCCATCTCTTCCCTCCTCTGCCTACATCACCTGATCTCGCACTGTGCAGGCGCCAGATCGAGTGACGTTTTCTGCTGTAAATGGAAAAAAACTCTGTGCTCCTATTAAGTCTTTACCAGAGAGGCGGTATTAAAAAAAAAAGGCAGGATCTAATTTTTTGCTTTATAAAAAGGATTCTCTATGCTTTTATGTAAAGTAAAAATGTTGGCGATCGGTCTGCTTTAAGATTAAGATCATCTTGTTTTATTGATGCTTTCTTCAGAAAGCTATCTCACTAGACTCCTGCACACATGCAATTTATGACCTATTCATTATGAGGCGGGCTACTGAAGACCTAATGGTTGAGTTGTACAAATTTGCTTTAAACATACATTTTTTTTAAATGATTAACCTAAAAATAGTCAGGTATGGTTTCAGTAGGTTTGCTACCTTGGTGCTACCTTGTTGGCCTTGTGTGAGCTGTGGGGTCTTCATGGTTAATGAAGTCCATGCCCAAACATTTTGACAATTTGACATGACAATGAGCAGATGGAGAGGATAGGGGTTCGGTGGCTGGCCTGTGTATCATACACCTTGAGTGCCCTTCCTGAACAAGAGGCCATTTTCATCTATGGTGGTGGTGATTGATAATATTAGTATACAGGTAGTCCCGGCGTTAAGGACATCAGACATAGGGACGACTCCTAGATATGAACGGGGGTTTCCTGCTGGTTCTTGTGCAGGATGGAAGCTTGATGGGGCGGAGGGGGCAGTTTGCATGACTTGCAGAAGAAGTCTTTTGGTTGTAACTCTTTAATGACCAGGACAAACTCTGCAATTGTTTCATTTTGCATATCAAAGCACTGCCAGATGTTACCACTGTGTTAATGCACTTTTGTTAATATGTGTTGTGTTAAAACAACCCATTAATGAATTCGCAATGCACCAAAATGTCCTAAAGGGGTATGGAGCATTATTACAGATGAAACATACCACCTGTGCATTGTGGTGTTCCGGAACACATGTCCATTGGAGCAGTGTTATCTTATCTGCCAAAAAAATTCACTAACATATGTAATATGTTACCACAACACACAACAGCGTAGAGTTTTTTTGGACCCTAAGTAATCATTAAACTAAAAGATTATTTGTCAGCAAATCAATTAGGGCCCATTTACACATATGTGTTGTAGAAACGTGCATTAAAGCACATGTTTTAGCATACATTGCCACAACACATGACAATGCACCCTCAATGTGTGGCAGATTGTAATGCCATTCTTTGTGAATGACAATGGAGCCCAATGCATCACAACTCAGCACACTGCAATGCATATACAATTGCTAAAGGTGAAACAATGGTTATATGATTTTATTTTATCTATCTTGGTCACAAAATGACAGTAAATGACTCCAATGCTTACACAAAGAGAAAAACAAAGAAACAAATTATATATGTTAATCAAATTTTCCTGATTCCAAACTAACCAATGAGAAGCTTTGTCTTATGATACACTTCTCTAGTATGATGAACTTCACCCATATATTATATGCCCATGTGGTCTTCTGGCTATGGTAAGGAGATAAAAAGTAAGGGCAAATCCAAAATGTTAGAGTTTTCATTGTAACGGGGTGATGAGAAATATTGCAATGAGGATAAATAACTGGTAAAAGAGGAACTATCTTCACCTTAAAGAGATTTCTTATCATTCCTGTTGTGATGGGAAGTAAAGAAAAATCCTCCCAGCAGGACACAGACACAAAAATAAACCAACTAGGGGTTTTGAACCTTCCCTACTCTTTTTAAAATAAAAAGCTTTGTCTATACATACACTTTAATAGAGTCCCTAAGTTTTAAATTCTGCCAAGTAAGTACTGACCACTAACGTCATTGCTATGCAACTATTTTCCAATGTTACAAGAGCATTATATATCTAATTATTAAAAATATTCTTTTTCTAATCTATTCTGAGCCCGCACAGACTGACCTATCAAGTGCTGAAGCAGAAAATACACTGGACTACTTGACAGATGTGTTGTTGGCTATGAAATCCCAGCACTACGACTTTTACATTGCACGGGACATATCAACTGCTAAACATCATAGAGCTTTAAAAGTGAAGGCCTATACAAATGGTAATGGATTCAGGAATGGTATAGTCGTCATTGCTGGAACATTTCCAGAGGTAAGTATTTCATTCAGATATTTGGAACATAACATCTACCTATCTATCAATCTATCTATCTATCTATCTATCTATCTATCTATCTATCTATCTATCTATCTATCTTTATATATACAAATCATATATAATATATTAGGAGTCTAGGCCAGGGGTATAGTCTCAATCAAGGGGTCACCCTAAGATTCCTCTAGAGGTTGCCAGGGGTTCTTTGAGTAATGAGCAATTTGTGCCTCTCAGGTCAGTTAAACTGACACCACTGGTCTTTTGGCTATCTGGAAGGGTGACATTCTTCCCAATGGCCAGCAGTATTCTTCCTACTGGCCACTATACTTATATACTGTAAACTGTGGATGTAGTAGTTATGGCAGGGGTGTACTGAAGACCTGAGCATTATTTTAAGGGTTCCTCCATATTTATGAGTTTGAGAAAACCTCTGTTCTAAGCCTTTTAAAACAAATCCTAACTAGTATGGTTCTTTGTTCCTGAATACAATGGAGGGCAACTGACCCTGATGAAGTATCAGACTGTAATACCCATCTGAAGTTCTAACTGTTCCCCATGCTGTTGAGCTGGAATTGTTACTTTTAATTGTGTAAGAAAATTAGTGATGTGACTATGCTTCTTCATTCAACTGTTTCTAGGGTAGTAAGATATCGGAATGTAACCTTGTATATAGAGAAATCATTTACTGTTTGTGTTGAGACTATTTTAGTACATATATATATATATATAATGGCAGATGTAGCCAACAGTTGGCCCCTGTGCGGAACTGACTTGGGGCCCCCTGGTGAACTGACTTAGCCCCCTTGTGGCTGGGGAGGGTATTGGGACCTTGTGCTGGGACACACTTTTCACCTTTCTTTGTCCGCCCCTGTATATGTTTATATATAGTAATCTCTCCCCTGTGCTCTTATCTTTCCTCCAGCTAGTGGATCTCTGTACAAAGGAGCTGTCCCTTCCCAGACCTGCCTGCAGACTGTACACACTGGATGGTGCCATCAGCCTGGAACTGTCTAGTTTGATCGCTTGGGCTGTGAATGATTTCTTGAAACAAAACAAGGAAGAAATCAAGGATGAGGAAGAGAAAACTGACAACCAGAATGGTGAGAACCTTTTACTAAACCTTTAATTATAACCCAGACACCTCGTCCTAGGAGTCTCGGAGGAAATGCGAAAATTACTATTTACACAAGAAGGACTTTTTTCAAGTCTTCAAAATGAATGTTAGCATTCCCCTGACCTTATAAATCAATAAAAATATTTGTGGAAGAAGAGAATTAGGGGAAGGGGTAGCTGCTGACCTTTTTCCAGAAAAGGCTAATGGTCTGGTTGGCCATGACTTGAACATGGAAAAAGAATGGAGTGAGAGCTCTGATAGGTTAGAGGTTATCCTCCATGGGACCTTACAGCCTACCCACTATTCTGGTTAGGAAAGGAATAGAGTTTCATAAAGACACATTGATATACCTGAGAGGTAAGGCTTCACTAATATATAAGTAAAAAGGAAAGATTCAGATACATGGCAGATAAATGCTTTTTTTTTTTGCTGATTGATTCACTCAAAAATGTTTAAATATGCAACAAAAAAAGGCAAATATCAGCAGTAGCAGACTACATATTCTCCCTAGTGCAGGTTTCTATTAGGGGTGTCTATGTATATGTATGTGTGTGTGTATATATATATATATATATATATATATATATATAAATATCTCAGATTGTAGACTCTTTTAAACAGGGTCATTCTTTGTATCTGTCTATCATTTGCACCCCCTATTTAATGTAGGGTGCTATGTAATATGTTAGTGCTTTATTCATACACTTTATTATTTTTAATATTATTATTATTATTCATAATAATAATAATTTGGTGCAATGCCAATATAGCCCACCATGTGGCAACACACAATAACAAGGAACAAACAGAAGATAGAAGCAGTATTAAGCTTTGTCAATGGCTTTGTAATATACAGGTACATTTACAAGTGCACTATATATTCTTTACCTTTAGATCCTGAAACCGTCACATCTACAATAACACAGAAGGATCCTGAAGAGGTGATGGAGGATAAGTATTTGCTGTCCTATATTCTGCGACATCCTATTGAAGTTTGGGTGTCCTGCGGAGAACCTTTTGTATCCCCGCATGGTAAGACTTATCATTAAAATATCACATCCCAGGTTCCTTAAAGTGAACTCCTACAGTGTAAAACAGGTTTAAAATATTAAACTCACAGGGTCAATATGACATTGAAGCAGAATAAGATGCTAACCGTGGCAGCCTTTAAGTTTTTTTTGGGGAAAATATTTCTTTGATTCTTTTTTTTTTTAACTTTTAACAACAAATAATGAACTATAATTTTTTTAGGGGAAATAAAAACCAAAACTTTAGTGCCTGCCTCTGCACTTATCTAGAACCTGCAGTGTGATTACCCAATAGCTGTCTTTGGACAAGCACACCTCTGGGTACCTAATCACCCAACTTGGCATTGCCCACCATTTACCCTCTTCTGGTTATTTATGGACCACAGTATAAACCCTAAGAATTCACCATAAAAAGGCTGCTAGTTCTATGTGTGTGTATGTGGATATTTTTGTAACTTAACTCTTTAAATGCGGGGGGGGGGGTAATGTAAATGTGATCAAAAAAATAAAAATATTTAATGGGATTCGCATTGTAGTTGTCCAGCAATCAGAAAAAGAAGAACAAAGACATTGGTTACGGAAGAAGAAAAATGTGTCTGGCCGCAGCTTGATGATACACAAGATGAGACACTTACAAGGTAATGGTAATGATGGACAGCTTGTGGTGTTCGCTACTCGCCAGGATGTTTATTTTAAAATATGTGGCCATATTATCTCTCACATTCCAACAATTATTATATTTGACAGTTATTTACTGAAAATTTTACAAACAGAAATATGTCAGCTGAAATTTTTGATCTAATCGGGGTAAAATGCTATTTGCCTGCCTGATAACTGGTATAAAAGCCATCGTTTCTTTAATAATGTATGATAGGCTTCTAGATTTAAACAGATTAAAATACAAAGTCAAACTTTTTTTGTAACATTGAATATTTGCTTCTGAATAAAATAAATATCTAATCTTATTGCAAATATAAATATAATAAAAAATGTAATGCATAATCTGGCCACAAGGTGTCACTGTTTCACTGCTCACCTTTTTGTTCCTCCTGGTACTTCAATGTTCTATGCCAGTTCAGGTGTTTTAAAGGAGTTTGCACCTGCTTTTGTGGATTTTTTTTATTTGCATTAACCTTTTATCTTTCATCTTTTTATTATACATACTCACACCTTTCAACCTTGCTGATTTTATCCTGTGTTTTCTCTTTTTTTCTGGCTTTCGCTTGCAGAAGCATTGCCCCTACAAGCAGACACATATTCCAACTTTGTGTTCTGCAGAAAAATCTCTGGTTCCTCCAAAGTCAATTTTGCAGACTGGCATTAGAAGAATGAATTGCAACTGCTTTCTGCTTTTGCAAGCATTTTTAGTATTTGCAAACAGTTGTTTTAAACAAATTCAGGCATTCTGGAGGATTAGAATAAAAAAAAGAAAAAAAAAAAAAAAGATTGTTTTGCAAATGCCTGAAAAAAGCCTAGAAACTACAACCTGTTACTGCTTCCAGGTCTCTAGCAGTTACCATTAGGCATCCCATGCTGTTTACCATTTTGCCATTTTGCTTCAAACAATTTTCAACCTCATCATACAGGAGATGGAGTCCTTGTTTTAACAGCAGGTGGTAAAGTTTCATATCTGAATATCCTACTAAAAACAAACGTAAAAACACACCTGTTGCAGGGTGACACCACTAAGCTACTGTTCTGTAATTAGTTGTCACTGCTTGAGTTGGGTGTTTGGCTGTCTGTTTATTAATTTTTCCGCCCATGAGTGAGCAGGCTTTAATATTAGGATGACAAAACTAATCCTAATGGCAAGTTAGTGGAGTAACATTTTCAAATTGCAGCAAGTCAGTAGTCAGGGAGATCGGAAATGAGTCCCTCAGTGCTACTCTCTGCTCATTGCTGTATACAATCTGGTCTGTATACCAAGTCGTGCAATTCCTAAAACAATAGGCCTTTTTATTAAAGCTCTCCAAGGCTAGATAATGATACAGTTTCATCAGTGAAGCTGGGTGATCCAGCAAACTTTGGATTTTTTCAAGTTCATTTGCTATTTGCTAGCAAATGTTTTGACTCCTGGATCAGATCCATTCCAGGTTTGGCTGGATCACTCAGCTCCACTAATGTAAGTGTATCCTCTCCAGCCATGGAGAGCTTTAATAAATCAGGCCCAATAGGCACAGCATTACTTCCACTACATTGTAATATGAACCACCTGTCCTTCTATGGTATTGCTGTTTTCAGGTGTGAGCTGGAGTGAAATACCCTCCGGCTGGGGGGGTCACTCATCACCTTGATTACCAACCTACAATCTGATAGATCCATGTAAGGGACCACATTGTAGAAATAATGTTGCTTATTATTGAACTCACTTATTCTAATACTTTTGGTGATACAGGTAACTTCTTTAAAACCAAGAGGACTAGGCATTATGATTATATCTTTACCTGCTACAGAACCATTAAATGTTATGTGCACTGCTCTGAGAATGTGATTTACTTTTTCTTTTGCGTGAAATGGTATTTTATTTTTTTTTAAATGTGACTGGTTATACACTTTTATTGAAGAAGTAATAAATCCTCATCAGTAAGGTAATGTTTCCCCTTTGATCAATGTTTCTAGGTTCACTCTCAAATTTCGAGAGAATGGTAATCCCAGTATTGTCAGTGCTTTGCCGAACTTCCGCCCAGGGTGAGCACACTGACATAGGGACCACATGTCCTAAGGATAAGGAAAGCAATCAGTGTATCTGAAAGTAATGTTACATGTTTTAGTTCTTATTTTATGGGATTATGAAAACTTGCCCATCTTCGTGTGTTGTCTGGAGGTCGGCGTGTGAATTCACTGGCATCCCCCACCATGGTGCCAACCACCGATCCTGCCCAACCGGTGTCAGTAGAAGGTGGCTGGGCTGAAGTCAGCGAAGAGGAGCTTAGACTAAAGGAAGAACTAGAGAATGTGGAGGTGAAACTGAGTTGTTTTCATTTGTTATCAAATAGCCACAACCCAAATCTGTATTATGATCTTAGAAAAAAAAGCTCATTTTATTTTAATGGAAAACATGTTTACACTGGCAGAAAGGTTTGGGTGCAGTTACTGCTTCCCCACACCTGTGAACTGCTATATTATGGGAGACGCTACATGTAACATCTAATGTACCAGCAGCAGCTCAATAGAGAATGGAGATCCTTTAGGAACCAGCACAACCAAGCAAAATGCAAGGTGCCAGCCGCAGGGGACCTTACAGGATCGCTTGCTCTTGCTGCAGGTCTTAAACTTCCTTCCTACCTAATCTTACAGCTTAGGGAACATTTTCTTCTTTCTACAGAACATTTTTATATAACTGTCATTTCCTATCTTAGAATGTTTTTTACCAAGAGCACCCAACCTTTTCTAAGATAATAAAGGTATTTCAAATCATTGGGAAATATGTAAGATTATCATTAATATCATCCAGTAATTATATAGCAGCAACATATCTCACAGCACTTTACAAAGTCCATAGTCATATCACATATATATCATATATACCTACTTCTCATATAGTAATATGCCTACCCAGAGAAGCTGTGATTTTCAGTTCAAACAGTGATATTTCACTTATAAAACATGATACTTGCTTTTATTCAGTGTTCTGCTTTTTTGAGAATTATCCTCCATGTAATATTAATCTGCCACAATCATTACAAGCTCGTTTTTAAATACAGAATTTTTTTTCTAAATTTCCCATGCAATAAATACATCATTTTATAAATTTATTGATGTCAATTCAAAATAATATTCTCCATGACCCTGTTTAAAAGTAAAAAGTTTTCAGTGTAAGTAATAACAGAAGTAAAAAATGTGAGGACATCTCTCTACACTATTTTATTTCATTCCTTCTGATATTACCTTTGTGCTTTCTGTCTTCTGTCCTTCTGAAGATCTAAGCCAAGCAGAAGATTCTCCTCTTAGAAAAAGATTTATTATCAGTCATGTTATCCTCTGGCTGTTTTACTTTTGGAGTTACTCCTAATAAAAAAAAAAGCTCAAAGCCTACACAGTCTGTGTGCTTCTCTCCTAGATGCGGCTCTCAGGTAGTCAGTCTTCCCGTGTGAGGGTGCATCCTGCTGTAGCAAAGAGTGAGAAACCTCTGTACAACCTTCCCACCATGAAGCGAGTCCTGGCCTACAGGAATGGGGGCAATTCAGCGCAAGCTGTATATGCTTGGGGCAAGTCTTTGGAAGAGGTAAGATCTGCTGTCAGTTTGCACATTAGAACAGACCCAGCCAACACTATTGACTTCTGTGTGACTCGCTTTTAACATTGCTTCTGCCGCAGGGCAAGTTCTAAATATTGAATGTGTTAGATTAGCTGTACACAAACCTTACCTCTTTCCAAGCCCTGATTCGACCTTATAATATATTGTAACAATAGTTTTTCAACTACTTTTGAAACAACAGTATTAAGGGTCAGACTGATGCCAACGTTAACATCTCTTTATTCAGTAAATTCAGAAAAGGTACATAATTTCTATCACTCCTTATCCACTCCAGTATTACTGGGTCATAGAAACACAATGAAACCTCACACTTGTGCCCTTTCTAGTCAAACTAGTGAGATGCCACCATTTTTTACTGCTGACTGAATGGAGGTCTTCCAGGTCCATGGAGATCCTCTTCAGCCATTAAAAGACCAGGGATGATTTAATTCCTGTACCTGTATCCCTAGCATGCTCTACACCAGCGGTCGCCAACCTTTTTGGTCACGCGGACCACTAAAATTCCCAGCTCTTGACCGCGCATGCGTGGGGAGCCAGTTGTCAATCAAAGGGGAGGAACCTCTCTCATAGTGACATCATAACGCCATAATCCCGCCCATTCTGCCATCCCAGGTCTAAGCCTGCGATGGGAGAGTCGGCGGGTTGTGTTGTGAAACACAGCCCGCCCACTTTCCTGAGCCGGGGATTTGCACGGGGGACGTGGTCTGTGGTTTTGGACAGTGTGTCCCCTGATGGGGTCCTTCTGACTCTGCTCGGGGGTGAACCGACCAGAGCCGCGGACCACCAAAATCTTCCTGCGGACCACCAGTTGGCAACCGCTGCTCTACACTACATGATGCTGCTAATTAGCTATATCTCCTTGTGACTTTTGTTTTTTCAGTTTATGTCCACTTTAAAAGCAAAACTTTGAATGTACCATAGACATTCATAAATTGATTATTTTACCTAAAAGAAAACTTGGGTTGGGTTCCTGCAAAATTAGTCAACACATTGCTATAATTTTCCCCTCCATAGCAGCTCTTACTCGCCCTTGCTTAGCGCTGTTCAGTCAGCAGTGCTTGGTATAGAGGAACATGTGGTTCACTCCCCTTCCTCCTATTATTATTATTGTTATTATTATTAATAATTTCTTTATTATTATTATTATTAATAATAATAATAATAATAATAATAATAATAATAAAAAACTGGATTTATTTAGTGTCATTATATTATACAGCATGTACATTAAATAGGGGTTGCAAATGACAGACGAATACAGACAGTAACACAGGAGGAGAGGACCCTGCCCTGAGCTTACTCTTATGTGAGTTCTTGGCCTACCTAGGTTCTTTGCAGCAATGGTAAGCTCCACTAGAGTTATTTGGATTTTACTTAGAGCTACCTTTTCTCACTCCCAAGAGCTGAATGAAGGAGGCGAATGGGAAGAAAGTATGTCATTCTAAAGTAGGTAATGTTAAAGTGAACCTGCATAGATAATGTACACATTTGTTGTAGACCTTATTTACTTTACCTTATTTATTTTAAAATGACCATTTGATAGCCCTGTTACAAAAAATATCTTTAGCGTGATTAACTACCAAGAGTATAGTAAATAGTAGAGGTTAATGTTGTGTTCTTTTTTCACTTTAGTTACTGGAGGACTGCACCTTAAAGTTGAGTATGCAGCATCTGCCGGCAGCAGTATTGTATACCAGGGATGGTGAACTGGTGACTTCATTTAATGACATCAAGAAGGACATGATGGTGTGTGTATCCACAGGAGAGCCATTTCTTACCAAAAAAAGTAAGTCGTTCATTCTGTTGGCTTCCAGAACGCCATTGCTGAGCAATGGTCTAATATCCACTTCAATTCTATGAAAAGATCTTTCATTTGTTCTAAATAAGTTCAAACGTTTGGCTACAAACAGCCCATATGTTCCTTTCTGTCAACAAACTATAATTATAATCTGCATTTGTCATTGTACAGAAAAAGTATAACAGACACACAGATACAGGTAACAAAATGAGAATAGGACCGTGGGAGGGATTATCTTCCGCCCATAGTTTTTAGGAACATTTCTGCCATCTGTGGCTACTCATTAATTGGAACCATATTTTATATTCTGGTTAAAAAAAATATCTTTATATCTGCCAACAACTCTGTTTGTAAATCCGTTGAGAGGGCCTGATTCAAACAACATTAAATGGATTTCTTAGGAAGGTGTTCACTATACACAGCTGCTGGTAAATCTAAAAGTGAATATACATTTACATTGTGTGACCAGCCTGTGATTGGACAATGAAAGGTTAATCAACACTGTGATTAGTTTATCTCTCTGTCACTCAGCTCTTTCCTTCTATCATCATGCCGTTTGCACTTCAGCACTGCTGATTGGCTTATTGTGCTTCCCGCTTCTTCAAGTCTCAACTCTGATTTTCAGGGGCTGCAAGAAGCTAATATCAACATTTTCACTGCTTCTTTTTTTTTATTAATAAATTATCTAATTAATATTATAGAGCTGCTTTTAGGGGCTTTCTGGTTATCTGCCTGGAATTTAGCTAATGTTTTCTCTATTAAAAAAAAACTAGATGTTTATAAATTATTATGGTTGCTCATATAATATGGACAGCTGTAGCCACACTGTCTTACATTGGTGTTAAAATCATATAAATTGGAGCTTGCTTTGTGACATGAATGCCCCATAAAACATGTTCTTGCATTTGCCCCATAAAAAAACAACTTACAATTGGAATTTATATGGCACTAATGACCTTAAGTACATTAAGGATTTCATAAATTGAACATGTAGACATTTTAGAATGTGTATTAGAAGTGACACCTTAGTCAATTATTATTCAAAACTTATTCCCATTTAGTAATACGCTCTGGAAATTACTCTACTGTCATTCTACCTTTTATAGATTGAGGTTCTACAGTTATAAATAAAAGGTTTTCGACCTTCATTGTGTATAAATCTGAGTATAAAAATAATTTACAATATGTTTTGCCTCTCAGCCAGCAGAGACCAGATAAACATGCGAGCCAACTATGCAAGAATCAGGAAGAAGTATGGTTCCGGGGCTACAGATGTCATCATATCAACACCCAAAGTCTACATATCAGTACCAAATAATGTTCAATAAGGTGACCAAGAAGTAATAAAATGTAGATTATCACCTTTAGCTGGACTGCCTAGGCAAAAAAATCACACACTATAATAATAATATTTGATTTGATCGCCTTTAGCTTGGCGTATGGCATGTGTTTGTCATGGTATCAATGCAATGTCACAACATTTGCTTCACTCTTGGAGTTGCATTATGTTTTACCAAGAACTTGTTATGATGATGGAAGATTTAGACTGCTGTGTGAAGTATTCTACAGCACATCCCAAAGGTTCTCAATGGGATTAAGGTCTGGATTGTGGCCAATTCATGTGTAACAATATTGTCTAATGCTATCTAAACCACTGTTTTAAAATTTAAGCCTAATGAATCCTGGCATTGTCAAGTTGGAGTATGTCTGTGCCATCAGGGAAAACCATTCAGTATATTCAGGTACTCAGCTGACCTAATTTTGTGGCCACATAATGTTGCTGAACCCAGACCTGACCAACCGAAAAACTCCAAATCATTCTTAGGGACTTTTTTTTTGGCCAGGCACTGTGTATCCAATCCCAAAAGATCAGAGTTTTAAGTCTGAGCTGCGAAAAGAGCCAACAGCGTGTCACTTCTGGGTATTGTCCTGGGATTGCAGATATTTTCATCCACAAAGTAATGCACCTTACAGGAGGGTTTGCAGTAACATGACCACAATAAAAAATAATGAAAAGACGTATTTATCCAGCAATTTTTGAAGAAGTACCATAATAAGGTTTTAAGTAGTTTGTAGTTAATTAAGTAGGTTGCTGACCTTTCTTATGTATTGCCTTCTAATCTACTTTAGGAGCAATTTGTTTTCTTCTATCAGAAGACTTTCATAATAAAGTCTTCTAAACCACCCTCTGTACATGGAGTTACACCGCAGTCCCTATTTATCTTAGCATTCCAGTAACCCCTATTTAGTTTTCTTTGTCACTTTTTGGAAGATACATAAGTAATAAAACTGAACTTTTAGCAAAGATGAAAGTATGTCTTAGGTCACTTATCCCCCCTCCCCACCAAAACACCATCAGGTTCAGCTGTGCATTGCCTTTCCACTTCTTCCTAGGATGTGATGTATCCCAGGAAGAATTACTTCCCACCACTTTAAAATCCCATAATACCTTACTCTTGGCACAGCAACAAGTAAACACATGCAGCCAGATTTCTGGCTATGCTTGTGCAAGTTTGGGTGACACGTCAAATGTAGGATAGTGGTACAGGACAGAACCTTTACTCAGAGGATAGGGAAAAGAGACAACTTTCAATTCTCTGGGATTGCATATATATTTATGAAACATTACACACCAATAGTAACAAGTCAATCGACTGGTATTTATATTGGAAGGTGGAAGGTCAAACTTGAGGATCTGTAGTCTTTAGAGATGCAGTATTATCGCATTGAATCAGTCTAAAGCAGAATTCCAGTAATAAAAAATACAACAAAGTAAATAGCCAAATGCTGCAATACCCAACTTTAATCCCAAGTTTTTGCAGAAGTACTTATTTTCCACCACTAGGTGTCTTCGTTCTTCCAGGATAAATGATAGCATGTAACTGTACCATTAATTAAAGCAGCCCAACGACGAGCCCATCTCTTTATCACCCTACTTTCTCCTTCTATCAGCATGTTCTTTGTGCCTCACTTTTCCTCTTCCACTCGAAGCTGTGCTGTACATGGCCTGCAGGAGGATTATGACCAGTTAAATTTAGGTAACTGCACTACTTGCATAAAAGAAAAAAAAGAGTAATATATTAATCATTGTCAATAATGTGTGCCTTTTATATTTGCTAAGATGTAAACAATCATTACAATGTATCGCAATATTACTCATACATTTACAGTATACTGTCCAATCATGTTTGTATTGATATTATATAATGTACATGTTACATTGTCAAATATTTACAATTTTATAATAAATCTTTTTGATTTTTATAACAAATTGTGAGCTTATATCCCCGGGGAATGGTGGAGTCCTTGATATGTAAGTGATCAAGGTCAAGTTTTTCACACACTGGGAATTTACTAAAGGAATAACAATTATTATTCTTATACAGTATTTATATGGGGCCAACATCTTATGCAGCACTGTACAAAGTCCATAGTCATGTCAATAGCTATCCCTTAAAGGCCTTTACAATCTAATGTGCCTATCATAGTCACATGTCAGTTAGACAGTCTAAGGTCAATTTCAAGGGGAAGCCAATTTACCTATCTGCATGTTTTTGGAATGTCTGAGCAAACTGGAGTACCTGGAGGAAACCCACGCAAACACAGAGAGAACCTGCAAACTATATGCAGATAGTGTCCTGGCTGAGATTCGAACCTGGGAGCTAGTGCTGGAAAGGCCAGAGTGCTAACCTCTGACATGCTGCACCATCTGATCATATGCAAGCAAAAATATTTTCTTTACCTATCCTGGCATATAATTGGGTATTCTTGGTAAATTCGGATTTGGCCAAAACATCCAACATTCGGTTTAGTTGAAAAAAAAAAACAAAAAACACAACATTGGCTCAGCTAGAGCATAAGACTGTTGTACTATGGTGAGTGTTTCATTGGCTGATGTTGTCAGGAGTGGTAGAACTTGAGCTTGAAGGGGTTTATTTCATTATTATTTTATTATTTAGTTCATTATTAATCTATAGTATTATTTTAATGTATAATAATACATTACAGTACAGCTTTCAGACAGAATTTTCCTAGGATTCTGTAAATATTGGGTGAAAACATTTTTAAAATGACCCTTAAATAATATTTCTAGGGTTTAGATAACATATATATTTAAGTTTTTAAAAATGTTTTTGTTAAACCAGCTATGTTCATTTAATTTTCCATAGCAATAACCACCCATGGAGCAGAACAGGTGGTATGTATATTCAAAAGAAAAAAACACACACACCGTAAAATTCCATCAAGAATAGCAATAAATCCACTCAGCCATACAGGAGAATATTGGCGGATCAATTCTCCTTAAACCTTGCCCCAGTGCCATCCTACGAGAGAGGCCACCGGCGTTATATACGACCAGATAACGCGGCTCTGCGGTCAGCATAAGTAAAGACCTTCTTTTTATAACACTTATAAAATTATATCACACATCCATGAGAACAAAATTAGATTTCATAGCCTGTGCCAGACCTTGAATATAAATTCTGGCTGGAAGCAATGAATTTAAAAATGTTATTACTTAATACATGCACTTTATTAGTTTCCTCAACTAATGTCGCTGACTCTTGACTGAGGCTCATCTCTCTTCTGTACAGGGTGAAATTCCTTCTCTGTCTGTCGGATGAGCTCGAGTGCGGATGAGAGAGGAAATGAATTGACATTTCAGAAGCGTTTGACCTAAATGGATTATACAGTTCCGTGCAATTATGACTGAGAATTCAATAGGATTTTTATTCAGGTTAAACCCGGTGTAAGAATAACAGGCAGGTTAGTGGAGGTAGGCAGCCCCCACGTGCGAGGGGGATAATATACAATTATTACAGCGTATTCTTTTGCAGACTGTTTATTGTCTGGATGAAACCTTCAGGGGCTTCTATACTGCAGCGGTTCCAAGAGCGGTGGTACATAGTAGCCCACGGCAAAAAAAACGCAAGACATGTTGAATTTTTCTAATGCTTTGCACAGATGATTTGTGATTGGCAAAGAAAAGGAAACTGATTTGCAATTTGTTGGATTTACTTGATTAGCTAATCAGTTGACTTATTTCAAGTAATGCATTTAGCAGGCTTTTAGCTAATAAGGATTTAGCAAGCTTTGGCATCAGCTAACCAGAAACAAAACATTTACAGTTGTGTAAAAAAATAAGCACACCACCCTTTTATTATAAATATATGCAGAACTCATCCTTAAAATAGCCTTACCTGCCTGATTGCAATATTTAAATACACTCACCTGTCCTTGTTCCATCACAGGACCTGATTTAGTAAAGCTCTCCAAGGCTGGAGAGAATACGATTTCATTAGTGAAGCTGGGTAATCCAGCAAACCTGGAATTAATTTCTTAAAAGTCATTTGCTATTTGTTAGCAAATGTTTTCTATCCTTGACCAGATCCACACCAGGTTTGCTGGATCACCCAGCTTCACTGATAAGAGTGTATCATCTCCAACGTTGGAGAGCTTTAATAAACTAGGCCCACAATCTGCCATCTTCACCCGGACTATTTCCCGGTTGGTTCCTGAACTTCAGCCATTTTAATTGGCCAAAACAGGACAATGTGGGACTGAATGAACAAGAGCAAGCTGGCATATCCCAACTTAATACACCAAGCTACTAATGTTTTTGTTTGAAAGAAAGGTAGAGAAGTAGTCAGGTAAGTATGATATATTACATCACACATCCCACTTCCTCGTTACGATTTAATAGTTGAACATGCAAATATTGGCTCTGCATTTATACAATGCCTACAAATATATTTGAATAAAAACAAGGAAAATACCTGTTCAATAGGTTTTTTACAACATCAAAGCTGTATACCATTGGGAAAGTAAGTACACCCTTGGCCCCATTAGCTGGTATAGCCCAGCCTAGCATAAATTTCTTCTCATTTACATTTTGCATAATTTACCACTAGGTTCTGACATTGAATTGGTGATATTCTTAACCTCTAAATGTAGCTTTCCACTGTGAGCTGTCCATTTTTAATTTTCTTGAACATTTCAATGGGATTCAAGTCGGGGTTTTCATTAGGCCAATCTGTGTTTTTTTTCCTTGTTCAAGTATGATTAACATTTGAACAATTCCCATGTGTTGTATTTATTCTTTCATATGACTGTATGTGTCTTCATTTTTCAAGCCCATTGTAACAAGCCATGAGAAAAATGTTCTTTTGATTTATACAGTAGTTAATGTGACTTTTGCCAGGTCTGCACATTAGAAAGTAAGCTGATAAACAGTGCATAGCCAAGAGGGAGTATACAAAACTTGAACAGAATGGCATCCTCTGACATCAGGAGGATCAGGACTCAACTGAACAAGGTCATACTACAAACAGGAAGATTATAAATGGGACATATAAGAACCTCATGCATGTTTAGTAATTAGAACGAACCTGTAGGTCCACTTAGGTCCGCTGTAGACGTACACTAGTTAGCTGGCAGTCATGCTGATCCATCAGCAAAAAAAAGAGACTGTCCCAGAACAACTTTGCACATCCATCTTTTCAATCTGCTAGTTTCCAGTCTGTTGCATAGATAATACTAGAAAAGAAGTATAAAACATCCATAGCCTTTGAAAAATTCAGGGGGTTACACTCATCATATAATAAGGACTAGTGAGTCTAATGCTGCTTATTGTGCTGATCCATTTTCTGTAACCGGTCAACTAGTTTTGAGATTCTGTGCCCCCTTCATCAGGGTCAAGCAACAATGTCAGTGGAGATATCAATGTAAAGGAGTGCTGTGAAAGCAGGGATATAAATTATGTATGCTCTATAACAAAACTGAAATGTAAAGTTTATCTATAGGAAATGCATGAAACTGTCCTCTGCAGAATGATGTGGGATTGAATTTCTCCAAGGTCTCCTTTATCTCCTGCCTGATAAGGTTTTATTTGTTGAGGTTGAGAACAGGTTAACACACCCTTCTCACTCGTTCTCCTGCCATTTAGGTTTGCTGATTGGAATACCTGCATGATGATTGACTTGCCTTTGGAACTAAAAACACAGAAAATATTAAGGATGTTAGCAATAGTTATCAATTTGGGTTTCCATTAGCCAAAGATGGACACCCAGTACTGGCTTGAACCCTTGGCCATGTTATATTTTCAGTTGTGTACAGTCAGATATGTTAAAACCATCTGGCTATTCTAACAAGCTGATACCATGGAACATCCGAAGATTGCCACCAATGACCACTATTCCACCAATGCTTACCAAAAGATGGAGTATTTGCTATAATGCAACCAATACTTATTTGTTCCCTGTGCATCATTTCTGTTCAAATTAATGTTGCACAGACAAGTTTTCATGTTAGCAAATAGAAATGATGTGGAAAGTGGATAATATCCGTAATGTTAATTCATTTCCCTTTTGAGTGCTTCAGGAAATAATAACCAACCAGTTATCCACCAGGACCTAAACAAACAACTCAGCTCTGATATAACAAATCTTTAGGCAATGAAAGAGTACAACATGGGTGCTCTGGTTAGTGCCCAGTTTTCCGATTCCCTCCTGGGTTGTTGATCTAGAACAAGCATTCTAGATACCTATTGCAGGTCAGGGACTCCCTAGTTGATGATCTAGGATTGATATAACAGTCCTGGAATCTGCACCTTTAGGTAAATTGCTATCAGGGCCTTCCTACCTAGCAGGACCGGTTTGGAGTAAGACAATGGGAGGAGAAATAAGAGAGCAGGAAAGCACAGCCTTGAACTGTGGCAGAAGTATTAAAAAAGGGTGATCAAACATGTCAGCATCTAGCAAACACTGAAATATCAGTTTTGGGTTGACCTACCCCTTAAGTCTCCATCATTTTGATAGCTCTTCAGCAGATGAAAATGGGTTAATAGAAAACGATTCTAAGTCAATAAAACCAGAGCTCCACTCATGTGTTATATAAATATATCATTTGAGAACACATTATACAAAATAAGTTTGCGACTACAAGACATTTAATTGTGAATTTCTCAGCGATTCAGCAAGTCTGCATTCTGTCCACATTACTTATTTTAATTGACAATCATTTCTGTAATTTGGATTGCTCAACTTTATTGTTTGAGCTGCCCTTGTTTATTACAATGACTGCAGTAAAAAGCACCGTTGTTTGCTGAGTAGGCTCTAAGAAATGTAAGAAAATAATACGCAGGCCGAGACAGCATATGCAACAATCTTCAATTTAAAGGAAAATGTGCCCATATATAATGACATTGTGCAAATCTACTGCTGTTAAAGAGGACCTGACTCCTGCACCAAAACTCAGTGACCCGTCAGAAGACTACGCCAGGACTTTATAGTGAGGGTATAGTACTGAAGGAAGAGGATTCAGCCATCTGATATAAAAAAAAAAAAGGTCCACAATGACAAGCAATATATGTTTCTTTCATTGGCACCTTAGATTTGTAATTTTTTGTTTTTATTTTATTTACATTTATCATGGTTGTTTTTGTATGATTTTATTCCATGTATGTTATGTATATTTAATGTTATAAGGCTTTGTATATAGAAAGCAATGCACGCTTTAGGCTTTTTTCACCTGTATTTTTCTCAACAGAGATCAATAGCTCAACCTTATACAAAAACACACAAATAAAGAAGCCACGTGCTAAATGTTCATTTTTTGTCTTTTTTTACCATAATGCAGGGATGCACAGAATATTAATACAATGAAGGAAACTTATCAGCTAAAAGGAACCTCTCCAGTGCTTCCATTTTCACCTGCTTTTTTTCTTATAAGTTTAGAGTCCTTGGCTGTCTTAAAGTGAAAGTAAACTGAAAAAAAAACACCTTTACTTTCGCAAATCTGTCAATCCCTCAGGAGGTTACCTGGATTGGGTCCTGCGTTGTCCTGGTATCCTCCTTCTTTGCCCTTCTTCCGTCTTTTTCTTACGTGACCTGATCTCGCATTGCTCAGGTGTGAGATCAGGTGACATAGATGGCAAAAAAAAGAGTGCCAATCTTACTGCGCATGTGTGAGATTAGCATTGTTTTATCCATTGAAGAAAAAGCTCCTGATGTAAATATGACGTATGTATTCGGGGAGGCTTTGCGCTCCCACTCTGTTCTGATCGCTGCTAGGCAGTATTTTTTAAATTCTGATTTATTGATTAAGGTAAGTAATTTCGAGCATATACACATCTATTATTAGAACATGTTATCTGAGGTTACAGACATAAAGCCAATAAGAATGTAGTATTCCTCATTAGTTAACACACAGTGCCACATGAATCCTTTGTCACATATTACATGTTTTGATTCTTAAATTAGATTAAGATTGTGTAAGATATATTACAGATGTGAAACATAGCCAAAAAGCTTTTAAATGTAAATAAATACCTAAGATTACTAAACTTTCTCTTAAATAGATATGAATATTGAAAAGCAAAAGCCCACCGCCCTTTTTATTGCCTATGTAGCAATTAACCCTATTCCATTGCTCTGAGCTTTTTCAGGTTAGTGTTAAAGAAAGTGAAAGTGTACCAGTGTGCCTCATACCTGACTGAACCATTACTAGTAGAATGCAGTCCTAAAATAATAATGATGGTATAATATATAATAAAACTTGCCTGGCAGCTACACAGTTAATCCGAATTAAAAACCTAGGGGAATGGGGGCAAAGCAAACACCCTGCAGTCCTATTGTTGTATGAAGGAAAGCACCCTCATAAACTCCTTAGATACTGATATCTTATCACTGCAGGAGATTGGGGGCTCAGAATTGACATATATCTACAGGCATTCCAGAGGTGCATTTTTTTTATAAAACTTCTCTGAAATTCAAGATTTGTGCAGACATTATCAGCTATCAGGGAATGCTACTTTTGGCAGGACAGATTAGGGTTCCAGGAGAACCCTGGAGAGCAGGAGAAAGAAAGGTAAAAGGTTAAACCTCGGTTAGTGTATTAATATTACATTTTTTCAGTTAAAAATATGCATTTCTCTGCTGTGTGTGGGTGGCAGGTTCACTTTAAGATATATTCTGCAAAAAGAAAAACCAGATACACATAATCTATATATTATTCAAATTCCCCTTCACCTTCATTGCTTTCCTCCTCATTATTCTATGATTAAAGCTTGCGAGAATTCTGCAGGTAGCAAACACTTCTTATCCGACTAATTACAGCATACATATTTGATTAAACAATAGGGATGAGAGCGGTATGTATTTTGATGATTAGCCTTATTAGATTTGATTCAGTTTTTTTTTCTCTCTTTTATTATAGATTGCACTGATTAAAATTTTTGTAGATGAAGATTGCTATGTAAATTATTATTATTATGTTCTGTGAGCATACTTGAAATTCCTGGGCAGGCTTTTGGGTATGTTTCTGGGCAAGTTTCCCATTAGGGACAGTAGGTACATGCCTTTAGGTGCCACTATGGCAAAGACACCTAAAACCACACTATACCACCCCATAGCCCCATTTATCGTGGGTTTGCTCTGCTTAAAATCTCACTTTGCAAAGTTTGATCACATGATCACAATCCCATGCATTTGGGCTAGAGCTTACTATCAATGGCTTTATTGTGGGAATGTCAGCTGGACATTTTGGAAGTTTTACAATGTTGGTGGTTATAGGTGAGGGAATGGGTGAAATAACAGGTGTGTTATTCACCCATAACCTATCTGCGAAACTGTTGTACTACATACAAATGCAGAGGTATCCATATACATACAGTAGCTTACATCTTCATAGCTCCCAAAATTTACCAATAAATAGGCAAACACACCCATACCAGGCCAACATTTTGCAAACCAATGACTATGCTAAAAATGATTGGTTAAACCAAATGAGTGAGATTTCCCAACTAAGTTTCTTTTATATTAGATTTTCAAAATAATAGAATTCATAGGTTTGATTTTTAATTGTTATATAATACATTTTTACATAGGTGAACATATCCGCATTAAAAAAGAGAACTGAGGAAGAAAAAAGAACAGAAGGACTTGATTCTGAAAGGACAACCCATTTAAATCAGGGACAGCTGGGAGTTTTCCCTCTTCCGTAGTATAGGATTCATCATCATCACTTGCTGTTTCTTGTATGGAGAGATTACAAAGTAATTTTATCCTTTTTACTCCATTGTTCTGTTCTTTTGGATCATTCTACCAAACATTTTAAACAATTGCCAGCAGCGTGTTGTACGCCATTTAGCCTGGGGCATGATTTGGAATATTGCAAGTAAGAAGTTCTTCCTCGAAAGTCAATAGGGGTTTCTTATTGGAAAATAATGAACCATTGTATCTAATTTTATGGTGTTTGCACACTAAGATAATTTCATTGCGGTAATATGTGTGTATGATAAATATCTGATGTACACTATGCTATGAATAACTTAATTCACACTACCCTACTATGTACACCAATGCTGTGCATTATATCATTGTTTTAAAAAAATACAACTGCACGTGATTTGTGATGTGGCCAGTTAGTTGGTGGATACAGAAACAAAAAATGCTTTCCTTATGTTCAGGAAAAGAGATTGTGGTACAGTTACTGCTTACTGCTCATTCCAGGGAACCCCGGTCTCAGGGTAAACACTACAAGTAGCTTCTCCCCGCAGCAGACCCATAGTGAATGTGCCTGATTTAATAAAGCTCTCCAAGGCTGGAGAGGATAACTTTCCACAGTGAAGCTGGGTGATCCAGCAAACCTGGAATGGATTTCTTCAAAGTCTTTTTGTTAGCAAATGTTTTCAATCCTGGACCAAATTTCTGGTTTGCTGGATCACCCAGCTTCACTGATCAAAGTATATCCTCTCCAGTCTTGGAGGGAAAGGAAGAAGTGAGCAGTAATAGCACCAATGCTGCCTACTGTCAAGTCTGCAGATGCTGATTGTTTAATGACCGGCTCTGCAGTGCAAAAAACCAAGTGGCTGGCAAGGTGCGGGACCCTGAGGCAGGTATTAGCCCAATTTTAATCAAAGTTGGAGTTCTGATGTAAAATAATGAAGCCACAATCAGGTTACTGACCTAAAAAGAAGTTCAACAAGAAGTTGCATTATATGTGTTCCAATGAAGGTGGAAGCACCAAGATAATCATTGACCTGAGCAAGTATTCCACCAGTAAGATGTCAGAACAGCTGATACCTGATTGATATAGATCAATCATTTGTCATATAGGAACTGCCTACCCATGTCAGATGACTGTTGTCCGAGAAGAACGGTCGCTCTTGTCCTGGGCAAAAGTCTTTGGTCAGTGACAAATGACAGTTTAGGAATGACCACTGTGCTTTCCTAGGAAGAAGCTACTTGCTCATCCTCCTCTATAAAACAGAAAAGCACTGCATGTGCAGCTCTTGTTCCTTCCCCTAATATTGGAATTGATTGTGAAATTCCAGTGAAAATAATTTGATATCTATCTGATATCTGTATGGGGCTTTAGGATTAATGCTGCACCTTAAAAAACAGGTCAGCAATGACATCTTCTATGTCTGTTACCTGTTAAAACATTTATACAACCTTTGAACAATTCTGTGCAGACTATTCCATGACTTACCACCAGGTGGCGATAGAAAGGTTTATACATTGGCTGTGTTTACTCAGCAGTGTAATAAATATTTTATAGCTTGTTGTATTGGTATAAACAGAAATAAAAGGTTACATGATCTTCCTTTTATAAAATAGACTTATATTATTTTTTTCTTTGGTATTTGATATCTCTGATCAGTTACATTTTATTATGATTTTTATGTACTTCAAAATCCTAGTTTTTAAAGTGGTCCATGTGTCAGAGCAAAAAGATGGACAACTGAGTTGGAAAGGTTTGGTTCCAAAAGAGGAGTTGACCCTCCAAACCAGGGAGGTTTGGGATCCTTGTATTTCTGTTACTGCTGATAACTTTTTGAATTTCCCTTCACTTTCAGCCCCGCTGCTAATAGTCACCAGCAGATCTGTATCTATCACACTGATGGCCCCTACAGTGCCAGCAATCCCAGCTCTTCTCCTCTGCGGGGGCTAACATCATTGCACATGGCAAACCCCCGGGTCACGTAACAGCACTATACAAAATGTTGGCTGCATGACATTACCCATTTATGTTATGGCCTGGACTTTGGCTTGTATATCTATGTACTATTACTAGAAATTCAAAAAAACTAATTTCAAAACTAATTTTCAATATATTTTAATTTACAGGTTCTATTACAGAACTGCATGGTGAACCTGCCATGAATGTCCTGGTGCGGGCAGACCCTTTATAAGATGTCAACAGTCTGTCACTGACTTCCTCTGCAATCTACAAGTGGTCATGCTGACAAATATTACACAGGTATGTTCTGCTGTTTTCACTATCAGGGAATCTACCATGCGAAGGGTCACCATTACCACCACTGGGGTGCAAGTAGACAGAAAATGGCTACAAAATTACTGCAGGAGTAGGGGTGACAATTTAAGCACCAGAAAAATGTAGCAGCAATTTTTTTTTAAATGGACATTAAAATGGAACTAAACTGTTCTTTGGTTGAGTTTTGGCCACAATTAGAAAATATGCACAACATACTTTCCAATTATGTCACACACATATTGTGTGCAAAAAAGCTCCAGGATTTTGTCACCATTGCATCCCCAAAAGCCATTATCTTTGTCATCAGTGGACCACTGTGAACCTTTTCAGCTTTTGGGTGGCCACTGATGATGTGCAGAAGTCATATTGTCCCCAGCAACCCCAGTGTATGGAGGGAATAGGACCTGGTTCTAGGGATGAGCGAGAATACCTCTCGACATTCTCGCGAAAGTTTCCTTTGAACTTCTGATGGGTCCGTGAAATTTGGGCGAACTGATTTCGCGGACCCATCGGAAGATCGAGGAAATCATTACAGGAGGAGTGCTGTCCTCCTGAATCCTCCACAGGAATTCTCCTGTGCGCGATCCCCGGGCACTAGAGGTTAAATGAGGAAGCCGTCATTTAACCTCCCGTGCCTGAGGATCGTGCACAGTACTCCCGCTGTACTCCTCCTGTCAGTGTGAGTCCCGCGACTGTGCTCATCAATGAATGCAGCCGTGGGAATAATGAAATCATGACAGGATGATTCCCACAGCTGCAATCATTCATGATGAGCACAGCTGCGTGACTCCTGTGTTCATGGATAGAGAATCTCGTTCCAAGAACACATACTACAGGGCTCCAAGAGCAATCAGGGTAGCGGAGCTGTTAGCTCCGCCATTATCGATCTCGACGGCCAAATTTACACAGGCCATTCTCGCTTACATGTTTCGTAAGCAAGAACGGCCCGATTTGCCGCAAGATCAAATTTTAAAACTTTGCTCGCTCATCCCTACCTGGTTCTACACTGCATGGCTCCTGTGCCCTACTTTGCATGTCTCTTCCACCATTAACCTCTACCCCTTGGTGACCTTGTTTTTTTGATGTTTGGTTCTGCTTTAATTCTGATACAAATGTTCTATTTATCAACATTCACTTAGTCATTCACTAATGCTATTACATCTCTTTTATATTAATGCACCCAAATGACATTTATTAACCCTTATTTCTTTATCTCATTCATCGGGCAACAGATTTTCTGTTTTACATGTTGGAATCGTAAACAATTTGATTATATAAAAAAAATCATTGATCACACAGCCATACATTACCTTGCAGCTCCAGCCGCCCCAACTACGCCTGATTACCCTACCGCAGTTAGCAGTTTTAGAGACTGAACATATATTTAAACTGGATGCAGCTCTGTGTGTGCTGCTCAGCCACTTAAATAGTAAATGACACTTCAGTCATCTGATTATTTCTACGCTGCCTGAAAGAGCTGCCTCCGCCAGCAGCCAGGATGACAGCACAGTCTGGCAGTCAGATTGATTGTCTGTATTATAGAGGGAGATAAGGTGCTGGCATGGAGGAAAGCAGAGGAGTCAAAGCCAACTGTATATAGAGCATTATACAGCTAGATAACTATACAACTTACTACTGTCTACCACAATTCTAGGCAATGCTTATAATCCAGGCATTTTATTTTTGTGATTGGTTAGCATGTGGAACAAAGGTAATGTGCAAAATGCAGCCACCAATAGCAAACGGATACAGTATTGTCTTTATGAACACTGTATTTTGCAACTGAAAAGAAAAAAAAAGAATGGCAGTCACCAGTTGCAGCATATTGCAAGATTATAGCTCTTTGTACTGCATTGTTAAAGTGGACCTTTATGTACTTTTACAAATCAGTCTGTTGCAGAGAGCAGAAGCCACTTTTCCTGTACCTAAGTCATCAGAAGAGTGTTTCTCAGCCAGGGTTCTGTGGATCTCTAGGGTTCCTCCAGAGGTTGCTGGGGGTTTCTTGAGCAATAAGCAATTTGTACTTCTCAGGTCAGTTTAATAAATTCCACTGATCTGGCCAGCAATGTAAGATGGATTCTTCCTATTGACCGCCACACTAATCTACAGTAGAACCTGTAGAACGCTTGAGCTGTTATCAGGGTTTCCCTTTCTCTCATCCAATCATGGAGTGGAGCTCTGCTTTCCTGATTGCTCCTGCAGCTCTAGCAAAGCTGTGGTATGCGATCTTGGATGCAGAACACATGCCACAAGGGCTGCAGGAGCAGTCAAGAAAGCGTGTGCACTGTCGGGTGCCGATTATCTGAATTTTCTGGTTATCTGAGTTCTGGTTATCTGGGGTTCTACTGTACTGTCATCTGTGATCTGTGGATATAATAGTTATAGCAGGGGTCCCCCAAGGGTTTCCCCCATGATAAAAAGGTCAATAAATACTGGATCAAACTGTGCATCCTAACCTTGCAGCAAGTTCAGAGGCTAGAGCAGGGACTGATTTAAAAAAAGTATTTAAAAAAACAAATGCTAAATGGTGTCTATGCAATAATATACAAATCTCATCATTGGCAAACACTACATGGGCCACTCTATATATCTAAACATGTGTTATAATAGTCTGCTGTTATATACTGTATAAGCAGGAAACCCCAGAGACTGACTTTCCACAAACTCCTGGGAATCACCTGCCACAGTATGATGTACAGCAATTTACTAATCAGAAAAGCTAACATATTACTAACTACACATGGGTGAAATAATGTTACAATGTAATATTACAATAGATAAATACAATAAATAGCAGGATAGAGGCAGCTGATTGGCTCTTCACTGCCGAAGTAGAAATAAAAATCACCAATTCCGCCATTTTTCCACTACTAGATGGGGTGCCAAGCACCCAGTTTTAGTACAGTGTTTTACCTTCCACAACTGGAAATGTAATACAGATAAAACAAATAATTCTATATTAGAATTACAAGTCTTTGACACCTAAAATGGGCCCGGACATATCCCCCGGACAATTGTACACCTACTTAATGTTCCTCCCAGATAGTACCCCTGGGTAAAAAGCCAGCTCTATAACGAGTTTGGTGTGGAGTAGCTTGCAAAGAACCTTGGCCTTAATCTACTAAACACTTTTAGGATGAACTGAAATACTGCTTGTGGACCATGTCTACTCATTCAACATCAATACTTTACCTGACAAATTCTCTTTTGGCTATATAAGCACAAATCTCCCCCTACATTACAACATCTTGTAAAAAGCTGTCCCAGAACAGTGGAAACTGCTACAGCCAAAAGGTGGTGATGGTGTTGGGGGGACCTCATATCAACTTCTATAAGTGTGGTTCCCACAAACATTTGGCTATGGAGTGTATTTTGGCTTCAAGGATGACACCAGACTAAAGCTGCGTACACACTTCCAATAATTATCATTGGAAACGAATGACAAACGACCGATCGGCCAAAAATCGTTCACGAGAAAGGTGACCAACGACGCAGATGAACGAGGATTGTCGTTGGAAATGAACGACCCTCACGGCAGATCCAATTGGCCGGCGATCGTTCACTATCAATTGTATGTACAGTCATTCAGTGATCGTGCATGTTTCTGCAATACACTTTCTCCTTAACATGTATTGGTGTCTTATATTTGAACGATCGTATCTTTACTGCATGTACAGAATTGTGCAAAATTTGATTGTTCAAATATAATCGGTCGTAATCGTTCGTTTTCTAACAATTTTTGGAAGTGTGTACCTTGCCTAATTCCAACCATAATTTTGCGAATCAACTTGTAAATTTCTCATAAGGCATACATTTGACTTTAGTGAAGGTTCAGTGAATTTATAACCTAATAAGACAAAATACCACTATGAAGGAAGATTAATCAATACAATTTTGTACCAGAAAAGATGCTTTTGTCAAGCTGTAACTATTCACTTGTGTACATATATTAAAGTTTATAGCCAATGAAGCTATGAAGGTAACAATGATCACTAAAAGCAGCGCCCAAGCCAAGAACAGGTACTCTTCATCAACAGCTCGTTGCGCTTTGGCACACAAAACTAAGTGTTTGCTTGTGACAAATGTAGGTATATCTTCTCCTGTAAATGTATAAAATTACTCTAGCAAGCACTACAACCTGCACTTTCTGTAGTACCAAGCAGCTGGACTATGTCAACCTACAGTTTGCGGGCGAATGGAAGCGTCAGTCATCTGTGTAAACACACAAAGCGCTGGCACAGATGTAAAATGAGCAGAAAAGACAACAAATGGAAGTAAACGACTGAAGGGTGTAGAATATGCTTATTCAGACGGAAAACAGGATAGTAAAACGTAATGAAGAGAGAGAGCACTATGTGGCGGAAAGTCATTTTATAATAACTGGGGCTGTAACACAAGACCATTACATCACCGGGAAATGATAGGGAAAGCATGATGCAGGAAATGGAACCTTAATTGGGGAGGAGGTGTAGAGGGGATATTTGGAAGGGACTGGCTGCACAGTGCAGTCATTATGACCTGAGCTTGGAAATGCTACTGTGAACGAGGTATCATTGGATGAGGCATTTTACAGATCATCTCTTTACAACAGACAAGCCAGGCATGAAATGATTGAACAAACCAGGAAGCCACATCAGAACACTGGACCAAAGTCGATTGAGGTTTTAACTACCCAGCAGTATATTATAGATGAAGTTATTATGAAGACAATTATGAATCTGTCTTCTTGCTGGAATCTGAGTCTGATCAATCTTCACAACAGTAACTTTATCATGTGTCACTAGACATTGTGCTGGCAGGGGGGAAATGGTTTGATTGTTCTCTTTTATTATAGATGAATATAGAATTCCCAAATCTTTCTCCCATTGTTGCAATATTAGAACATTTCCAAATTTCTGTCTGTTTATATTTAATAATACATACTATTAAAAGATAATTTAGGGCACGCGTCGGCAAACTCAGGCCATTAGGTCAGATAAGGCCTAGCCGGTAGTTCGTTCCAGCCTAACGCCCCCTAGGCCGATCCGGCCTAATATTGTCCGGCAACCCGGCTCCGGAGCTGCAGGTTGCCGGCCGGATCTGCCAGGGGGCGTCAGAAACTACCGGAGCTGGAGTCGCCTGAGCTCCGGTGCAGAACCCTTGCTGTTGCTCCCCTATTTACCGTGGGCGGCGTTGATATATCATCGCCGCAGTAAATAGGGAAAGCTCCTTGGAGGTAAATCCCTCTCCTCCGCAATGCATACGGAGGAGAGGGATTTCACTTCAGGGGGCGTTCTCTGATGGTGGGCGGAATCATTGGAGCGGGTCCGACCTAGTGTGCTCCCGCTCACCCTAATAAATGGCCTAGTGGCCATAAAACTTTGCCAAGCCCTGATTTAGGGTTTCCTTGTAGAATAAAGGCTGAACTGCAAGTGAACAGCTTAAAGTGGAACTAAATGTAAAAAATAAAAAAAAATTGACCAGGTAAATTGCAGAATACCCTCACCTGTCCTTGTTTCATCAGGTGTGCCGCTACCTACTTCTCTTCTTGGTTTCTCCGATCTTTGGACATTTTAATTGGCTGGGCCATTATGACATAATCTGCATGCAGGAGTTGATTTCGTCCTGACAGGAATGTCTTC
The DNA here is from genome assembly GCF_032062135.1 of Pyxicephalus adspersus. Lineage (NCBI taxonomy): Eukaryota > Metazoa > Chordata > Amphibia > Anura > Pyxicephalidae > Pyxicephalus > Pyxicephalus adspersus. Next base: position 49,415,779 of record NC_092866.1, on the reverse strand, counting down.
TTTTTTTAAATGATGATAGCCAACAGGCAGGTAGGTATGTTTTATTCCAGAACGAACATCACCTATCCATTTCTGCAACTACATACATTAATGTTTGCACATTTTGCTAGCAGAACTCTAGTTCTGCTTTAAAATATAGATAAAGTACTTGCCAAAAATGTGTATTTCTCTCCAGCACAGCCAGTCATAAACATAACTTTCCTGTGCTAGACCTCATCCTTTGATTGGTCAGAGAAAGCGATTTTGGAGACTAATGAACTAATCTCCCTACCAGTACTCTTCCTTCTTAACAGATGAGCATCACATGAGCTGTTTCTCTTTCTGGGAAAAATAAATATAAATCAAATTCAGATGGTAATGCAAGATACTTTAAATAATAAACCAAATGATTTTTAATGAACACATACATGATATGTATGTGTATAGATTTAGGTTTAAAGCACACCTAGCATCAGTCTGCAGCCTATAGCATGCAATATTTAATCTCAGATAAATTATTTCCTATAGGAATGCCAGAAAGAAATGTTGGAAATACATGATTTTTATTAAAATGTTGGGTCTGATTGCCACTTAGCATAATAACATTTCTGCAATGTTACCAGTAATAATGAACACAGAAAACCTGACCAGGTCTAGAACATATCTACGGTAACAACAGGCACAATATGTGGTCAGCCTGTAATCTTTGTAGGTTCTCAAAATGGTCTTCGGATGATAACAAGTAGGCACTTGTGTCCTGTATCCAAGCTGAAAACGTTATCTCTATATTAAGCCTCATAACAAGTAGCAAATGATTTTTATGAAACATATTCCAGGTTTCCTGGATCCCCCAACTTTACTGTTGAAGTAAAGTGTATTCTCTCCAGCCTTGGAGAGCTTTAATAAATCAGGGCCAATATGTGGTGTCTTGAGCACAGCTTTTACCATAGGACAGCCATACCCATTAGACGTTCCATGGAACCCTCAGTGGATACTTGGGGTCCCTAGCCAGTAGCAAATATTCTTCATACCTGAGAGTGCCAGCATAGTTCCAGAGCCAGCAATAAGCTTGATTTAATAAAGCTCTCCAAGCCTGGACAGTGTAAACTTTCTTAGGTGAACCTGGGTGATCCACCAAACCTTGAATTGATTTCTTCAAAGCCATTTGGTTTTTGCTATGTTTGCTATGCAAATTCCTGAACCAGATAATCCCAGGTTTGCTGGATCACCCAGCTTCACTGATGAAAGTGTATCCTCTCCAGCCTTGGAGAGCTTTAATAAATCTGGCCCAATGAGTCTGCAGAATCAATGGCATGCTACCAATATTTTAAAGCTATCTGTAAAGTTGGCATTCTTCTCAATGAACACAAATATAAGGAGACACGTCTCCACTGACCACTGATGTAATGGAGTATGTCTTTCCTGGTCATTTCTATCCTGACCATCTTTGTTTTTCTTTTTTTTTTTAAATGTGTCAGTATTTTTGATAAGTTTTTTTGTGATTATATTTCATTTTTTTATTTCTTGTTCCCAGATTAGTATAACATGAGTGTCGAACTTTCCAGATGACATGTTCTTGTATCTAATAATATATCTGTATTGATAACATATTGTGTATAGTGAATGTAAATTTCAGCAGGGGCCTGGAGAGCTGAAAATAGTTTCAAGGGTCTGTTTTGGGTAAAAGGATTGAGAAAAATGTAAGCTATTTCCAGTCCAGGGTAGGTTTAGTTATTAATGATTGCTGTAGTAGACACTGTTCTTGCTATGGTCCTTGGCAGCTCAGGGCTGTCCAACTCTAGTCCTTGAGGGCCACATACAGTCATAATTCTGACTCTTTGTAAACCACGCCATATTAAATTTACTACTGCATGTTAAATAAATACTTAATATGAATGTAGATCCTGGACCATGAAGACTAGTGATGGATACCCATGGTTTAGCTGTATAAATAAGTAATTCAAGCTAAAAGAACATTTAGCCAATTATTTTGCATGAAATAAGCCTGTGTACTGTTGAGGCAACTCTTTTTATTAATATAAAAGGAAGTATACTTTAACAGTAGTGTTACTGTAAAGAAAGAAAACAGACCGTTCTGTGGTTGGATCATTTCCTGTAGTACAGACATATAATGCCAACTATACAAAAACTGGCTTCCAATATGCTAAACACATACTTGGTAGAGACAAGTTGCTCCAGGCAGGTTTGGTCTTATTCATGTTCTGTGTACACAACCCAAGCATTTCCAGGCTTTGGTTTTAGTATGAAGATCCAGCAAGCTGTGCTCTGGAACATGTCAGAATATAGACAGATATGTAGAGAGGTTACTACCCGTACCATGATCCTCTGGATTCTTTAAAGTGAACCAGTTACAAATAAAAGTCCTGCCCAAACAGCTGACACCACAAAACGGCTGATTACTTGTATTAGCCAAAAACGCCCCTGCTACATGGGCCGTCTTAGATTTAATTGTACTTTGCTAATGGGGTCAGACTTTCTTTGTGGCCTTTTCTTGCCAAATGTCATTTCATTGACCAATAAGAGTTCCTCTGAAGTCTAGAAAAGTCTGACCCAAAAGGAACTTAAAATGAAATCACAGGGAGGAACGGAGGTGACTTTACTTGCTAGTATAAGTATTATCAGAAATATCATAAGGTATTCTCTTTGGAAAAACTTCTACTTGGTAATGATTTAAAATAAAGAATTGGTTTACTTTAGATTCCCATTGGTACCCAATGTATGAGTTTATGTGTTATTTGTCTGATTTTGTGGGCTTTGTTTATTTTTTTGCAGGGTTCTTAGGTCAACTTTTTAGGTGGTTGGACCATTAGATGTTAAATTTTGTATATAGTTTATACCAGCCTTTGTCAACCCTTGAATTAACTTTGAGGTCTCAGGGAACCCCTGACAATATTTATGATGTGCCCAATTCATGATACATTGCCTGATGGCCAATAGGATGAACACCTCTTGTTGGCCAATGGGAAGAATGCCACTCTTACAGATGTCCAAATAAATAATTGGTGTCAGTGGTAACTAACCTTAGGGGCTCAAATTGCTCATGGAACCTCTAGCAACTTCTAGAGGAACTCAAGGGTTCCATGGTTGGGAATGACTGGTCTATACTGCAATGTCCATATCTACAGAGGGAAAAGAACCTCTACTTACTTAAAAATCCAAGGTGGTGGTGGGGGGTAACAAGACCTGTGTCTGGTATCTAGCTTTTCCAAGATCGCAAAGACAGCTCAAAATACCCCCAACAAATACATGCAGATAATTTAATCTGCAGCAAGCATCTGGAAACAAGGTTTGGAACAGTATAATTTTATATAAAAGCTTGTAAAAAATAAGGAGAACGAGAAGCCAGACAAAAGGTTAATTACTTTAACAATATCCTCAGGAACTTTGGGACTTCTGCTGGGTAATTTCAAGACCACCCACAAAATTACATTAGAGTATTTAGTGGAAGTAAGCCAGGAAAACTCTTAATTTTAAGTTTATGATTTACCAAAAAAGATTTTTATACTATGCAGACACTACACTGAGTAAAGGAAAAAGCACATTAGAGAGGTTGCATCCAATCTTTTATAGGTAGATTAGTGTCCTAAAGGGAAGGAGCAAATTGATGCCGGTAACTTGTTTAATGTAATAATAATTTTAAGCACTCAGACTGATAAAGTAAATGTCATCTTTGTAGATGGAGCAAATTTCTTCTTCAAGGTGTTGCTTGGAAATAGAAATGGAAAGTCCACGTTTAGCTGCAGTTACAGTAAATTTAAATCACAAGATGCGGACACATTTTTGGAATGAACTTGGAGCAGATACAACTACCGGTAAACCCTCCCCCAGGGGAGGCACACTATATTATCTCACTCCTAATTCTTAATGTAAATGTTACCGCTAAATAGAAAAGGTTGGTAAAGACAAGAATGGAGCTTTGTAAGGTGAGTATAGGCAGTAACATTGTTTAGATACATTCAGTATAAAAGGCTTGAATGAAAAGTGATGCCTCCATGTCTGTTACTTGTAACTGGATGACAATCTGCTAATGAATTCAACACACAAAAGTAAATTTGTGAAGGTGCTTTCCAAACTCAAGAACAAAAATGGAAATCACCAGTCTTAAGATATGGTGGTTGCATTGGTTTGCCCTTTGGGGTATTTCGTTCCATTATTTTCACCATGATCTTGCAAGTAACACACTTTCTGTGAGTGACGACTGGCACTCATTTTACTGCATCTATAGAGGAGCTGTTTTGTAATTCTAGGACTGGAAATGAGTTTGGACTATAAAACATCTTCTACATAGAATATGGGAGGAATTTTAACTTTAGAATGAGTCTTGTGATCCAGTAAAGCATACAGACCTGAAGTGAATCCAAATAAAATCTACTTCTGAACACTTGTAACCAAACAATTTCATAACATTAAACAGCTATGAATCATTTGCACATGTTGTGTCTTGTGTACAAATGATCAATGCACTGAACTGATATTTCAATCATGTTCTGTAAGAAAATAAAAAAATGATTGGAGGGGCAGAATATTGCTGATGTGCAGTTTTTGGGAATTCTGAATAAGTTATTACAAATCAGAAATTTGGGAATGGATCTGCTCGTTTGTACCAGCCCAAACAAACCAAAAGGGACAAGTTCACTCTTACCGTGTACCTAGACTTTTTTTTTTTAATAATATTTTTATTAGAAAGGTTGGACAAAACAAATAAAATAATTGAACTATACAAACATATTTAAAAAATATAGTCATATATATTACAATCTTGTGCGGTATTTTAAATACACAACCAAATAAACATGTAAAAATACAAGATTAGATACACTGAGGTTTGTTTCTAATACCCCTTTATCCATTCCCCTATATTTTCAATTTTTTATTGCTGCAAACTCTTTAAAACACATTTAAGATATAACCAAAACCAGAAATCCAAAAACCTGCCAGGTCCAAGAAAAGAGCACACCCCCATCTCCCACCATATTACCTTAGTACATGAGCCATAGCATGTATCCCAGAAAGACGCTAGGAACAGAAACAGATTATATAGTACCCAACTGAATATCCTAGCAATAATAACATTTTTATCGGGCTGGCCCTCCCAATGCTCTTTGGTCATACCAGGTTGTATGACGAATATTTCATGTATATCATGTAGTTGACTAGGGAACAAGGTATGTTGCAGATATGGCATCAAGGTGCCAAAAAATTGTTGTGAGTGAATATCTAGGTGTTGAAAAGCTTCCGTCTTGTCGATAACCATCAGGGCCTGAAGATAGTTTAAAAGTTGGGTAGTGGATGGGGGACGCGGTTCCAGCCAAGTACATAGACTTTTATTACATATATTCATTTTTCTATGTAGTCCCTAGATAACTGTATATATTTTTGTCAACCTTAAACATGTTTTCTGACGTCATCAGGGTAACAACACTCTGCAACCATGTCCTAATCCAAACCACTACGTGAATATCTTATGAGGTCCATGAAGCGCTTTTTGACCTGTGGAGTGTATGGTGGAGACAGTAGGATGGTAGGATTCAGCCTCTCAATTGTTTCCATAATGACACATGAAATATGTGGCCTAGCATTATCCTGCTGCAGGATTGTATTTCTTTTATCCATTCTCATCCTGAGCCATGAACACGATTGTGCACCTTCCAGACCCAGGAAAAGCAAAAATTGACCTATGCTCTCTTGTGAAATGTCTATAATTTCTACAGTGAGCGACTTGCCAATAGTTCCTAATAAGTTTATTAACACATGCCTCTAAAGCTCATCGAGTGTTGTCACTGGTCGGTCACATGTTTGAATGCCAGGTTAGATATTTCTTACTTTCCATCAGTGATGACTTTGCATCTTCTGGCCCAGTGACACTTAATGATCACATCTCATTTATCGCCTTCTTCCATTTCAAACTCAATGATAGCACATTAAAATTACACTGACACTGGTCCAGCACAGGGTTTAAATTATTTTATACAGGGTAGCAAAACAACCATTTATTGCAATGACCTGGTGCCAAACAAAGTGATAGAGGAGAACGTATACAAAGTGTCAGTACTTGTTTCATACCATATGATATGAAAGTGGAGGCATTACTTTTCATTTAGGGATCGTATTTTATGTGATACTCTGTCAAGTTTGTAAGTCTAAGAAACCAAAATCCTAATCTGGACATAAACTCAAGCGGTCAGTTGTGGGTGGAGGGCTAAACCATGGCACAAGTGATTGAAGATTCCAAATTTAACAGTTTTGAACAGAAGAGAAGATAAGGGAAAAATCTTTCCAAATGTGATTTTTTCCAATCTAAAAGAAGTTTTCTTCTAGTTTTCTGTTATGTTTCCAGGACAGGAAATTAAATCTCTCTTTAGAAATAGAAAGTAAAAAGCTGACAATTTTACAGTTTCCCACTCTATGCAAAGAAAATATGTTCTTTGCTATGTATACTCTTTACCATTTACATTGAGTTGTCTCAGGTCAAATGCCAATGCTTTACCACAGAGGTCCCCAACCCCTGGTCTACTAGTGGTCCCTAGTGGGCTCTGGCTGATGCACCCAACAACAGGGTCTCTGGACACAACTCGGCCATTCTCCCATTGCAGGCTCAGACCTGCGATGGGAGAGTGGGTGCGTTTTAGCATCATGACGTCACTCTGGGGTGAAGTTTCTTCCCCTTTGAGTGGCACACGACTCCCCATGCATGCGGGATCCAGAGTCCATGCATTTAGTGTCGGCGACGTGCAAAAGGTTGGGGACCACTGCTTTACTAGACCTGATTCTGCCATCTGTTTCTGTAGTCTTCAACTATACACAAGGCACCAGCCATTGAAGACTAGTTGCACCATCCGAGCACATGGTTGTCCCTCTAGAACTCAAGTATACCTCAAGGTAAAACAAGGACTGTCGAATGATCAGAACGCTCACAAGGGCAGAAAGATCCACAGTGCCAATGAAGGCTGTAATGTCAGTCCAAATCATTCAGTGAGAGCAGATAGGAAATTAAAGCTGATGGTACATATGGAAAAATGATAAGTGTTGTATCCAAAGGGCAGAGATAGTTTATGGTAAGAGTACAGGGAGAGGTCAGTCCAGGCAAAAAAACAATTGGAAGGGTTAGGAAAAGAAAAGGCTGGCAACTAGTATCAGAAATGTAACTTACCCACACCTGAAGAGGAACTGACCACATTCACGAGCAGTGAGCATTTGGTCTGAGTATGACTAAATAATGATGTTATAAAATGTTCTAATTTCTTGCAAAAAATCACAAACTACATCCTCAACTACTAGATTGGTCAGTAAGGCTGTTCAATAAATTAGAAAGGCTTTAAAGGGAAGTGGGCCTAGCTGACATTTCAGATCATTTTAATGTCTAGTTTGTATTCTTAAACAACTATGTCTCAGTTTCCAAGTCATTTGCATTTCTGTTTGCACATGAAATCTTTAGAAGCTTTTTTATGACAAATGTATCTGTCCCCAGGCATACACATAATTAGGGAATGGATAGGGGGTTGGTAATTTGGGGCTTGACCTTGGGCTTTTAAGTAGCCTGTAGCCTCTAACTCGATGACTCTGTGCTTTATTATCCAACTTTCCTCTTCACCTACATGGGACTCAGAATGAAGGCAGTGCTGTGAACACTGAGATTCGGTCCCAATCACAAGATAAAGATAATGGAACCTTTAGGAATTTAGCTACTACTGGACCCTAAGAACAAAAGATTAATGGAATTGCAGATTCAGATATTTATAAGTAGATTCCTAAATATATTCGTGACTCAGCAGCCTGAAGCAGGAATTTTTGTGCTCCACTGTCTAAGCCCTTTAAGTAGCAGGGCATGTGATTAAACCACTGGTCTGACCTCTGCATATCATATTAAGCATATCCAGACTACAGGAGATCCCGGGCTTAGATTGTTATGTCAAGCAGATGGTGTTTTCATGCAAAATTAACACCAAAAGTTGTTAAGCAGCATTTGTCGCTATGTAGACGGCTGTGGTCTGTGCAGGTGGAAAGTATAAGAAATACTATTTTAAATCTGCCTCTGCTGGCAGAATGGCACTAAAAATGGAGGGGGGATTTTGAGTTTTCAGTCACAAAAGAATAATACAAAAGATATTAGTGCACCGTTTTGATTTTGTGTTTTTTTATGAAGTTATGCAATGCCTAGAGTTATACTTTTGACTCTTGGCTAAGTCAAAAAGCTCTAGGAGATATTATGTGGGGCTGTTTAACAATGAAAAAGAAAAACATTAATACATTTCTTTGAAATACTTGCAATATGTGTCCACATAAGTACAGGGATGAATGTGTACCCATCGACCAAGATCCCTAAACCTTACCCTAGTCCTCCAAGCATGTCAAACATCCAGATAAGGCTAATTTTGTGCCTTCTATTCTATAGAACAGTGGTCGCCAACCTTTTCGGACCTATGGACCACTAAATGCATGGACTCCTGCCCGCGCATGCGTGGGGAGCCGTGTGTCACTCAAAGGGGAAGAAACTTTTTATTTTAGACCAGTCATGGCTTAGCCAATATTTGCTCAAGCCAAGGGTATAACCAGAAATCAGTGGCCTCCCCTGCAAAACTTTGGATAGGGCCTGGCCCTCACTTCCTTCCCTCTACTGGGAAAACGAGAAGATTTAGGAGAGAAATGGAAATGGCCAGCAATGCTTCACCCTGAGGGCCACCTTGCAACCTCTGCAGTTATAGTTAAGTTCCACACACTAACATACAACATAAGACTCACATTCACTAAAAGCATGCAAACTAACACACACACAATAAATACACACCTTGCCACACTACTGTACACCAAACTCATACTCATAATTAAGTTCTTCTGGTAGCCTGGTAACCTCAAATACTGCCGCTTCCTGCAGTGTTTTCCCCCTGCTGTATCACCCTCAGATTACTTTTTTGTGGGGCACAGACTCCTCTCCCTGTGCCACCAGCCATGGTTTCCTCTGGCTCCAGGCCCTATCTTCTTGCACCAATCACCACAAGATAGGGCGAAATTTGGCAGTGCCAAGTCCTTTGGCAGCCTATGTGGACAAGGTTACCAATTTGTCTCATTTCACTGTGTCGTGCCGGCAATGAAATTACCAAAGGATATAAGTATACATATTGACATTAATGTATAAATATATACAAGTATATTGAGGGGTTATAAAACTGAAAACGTTTAACAATAATCTATATATTTTATTCTTTACATGAAGTCTTTATAATGTTACATGTTAATGTTGACTATATGCTGCATATGCTGCCCATGTGTTATAATAATTTTCCATTTGTAGTCTTACTTTTGTACCTGTGTACTATTTGTGCACTTGATTTGCTTTCCAATTTGTTGCCCAAGTATTGTCAGGGTTGCTATTTTTTGTCTACATAGTGTTAAGGGAAATCCCTATTTTTAAGGGGTTTCAAAACATAATCTGCCTGGTTATGTTAGTACTCCATACAACACAAAATATACGAGTATAAAACTCTTATATATGTATGCATTTTGATCTATTTTTTAAATCATTCTTCATTATTTTATTAACTAGTGAAAATTGCAGACATTTTTACTGTTTTTATTTGTATTACTCCCTTGTCTTCTGCTGTGCCAGTTGGACGTTTGTGCTTGCCATTTGTTCACAAAAGAAGCCACTTCCCCCCAAACTTTAAGAAATACGTTCAACATTTATCCAGTATGTGTGTTAGCTGTTTAATCTTTTATTGATGCAGTGGAAATGTTTAGCGTACAAGCTTCAAAAACCTACCTATAAATTTCAGCTTTTTTAAACTGACCCCAATAAATGTACAATATAAATACAGCACAAAAGTATTTCTAGACCCCATTTCTCAGATCAAATGGCCAGTGGAGTATTTTGAATGTATTTATTTCCTATTTAGGATTGTGCTAACTGAAATATCATATTCAGATTCTCATGGTAATAATATTGCAAATATTGCTTTTAGTTTTCAAATCTTTAGCTGAATGTTTTAGTTTGGCTATGAATGTCTTAGTTTGGGCACTTAGTATTTTGGAGTGATGGCCTATTGTTGCCATTTCTTGTCGCCAAAGCAAGATAATGTAGATAGGAAATAGTTGGAAAAGATCAGCAGCACTGAGATGCAAAAAAAGATAAGAATATGTTAGAAACAGGATTTATTTTTTTAAGGGCATTTTTTTTTTATGATATGCACTGCTTTACTAAATTATATGTTATCCAGTTGGGGTTTAGATCTCCTTTAAAGATATAAAATGAGACATCTCCAAACACAGCAGTGAGGTTTTGGTTATAAATGTAGATCTGTGAAATATCCATGCAATTACTGATCTGGAACAGAAATGAGGGACCTTTGTGAGGCCTCACTGTAACGATCCATGAAAATTCACTTACAAATTAAATCAATTTGAGTCTATTTAGTAAAAATCATTTGGCTTCAACCTCTCTTTAAAGGAGCCCTGTGATAGAAATTAGTTACACTGTGCTGATTTTCAATGGGGGTTGCATCACCAATAAATGGAAATATCTATTAATCTATCTATTTTAGAAAAAAAAAAAAATATATAAATATATATATATATGTATATATTTATATACATACATTTTTTTCTTGAATAGGAGCCTCTTAATCACCCTTGTGTGTTTAGCTGCCTCAGACAGAGCACTCAGCGTTTGTGCATCTACTCTCCACTAGTGCGAAGCCCCCTAGCTCTGCTGAGCATTTCCTATACACCTGTTGGTTGATTGAGTCTTTCTCTGTCCAGCTCCTGTGTTAGCCCCTTGTCACCATGTCTGTTGTTTCCCTGTCTGTTCCCTTGTGTTGTTCCAGTGTTCCCCTGTGTCTGTGGTAACCCCCGTGTCACCCGTGTCTTCTGTGTTCCCCTGTTTCTTCAGTGAACCCCATGTCACCCGTGCCTCTGTCACTTCCAGTGTCTCATGTGTTCCCCTGTTTCTTCAGTGACCCTGTGCCATCAGAGTTTATTCTCTGGATTCCTGGTACTTGATCCCTTGCTTTGTTCCTGACTTTGCTTGTTTGCTGCCTGCCTCGACCCTGGCCTTCCTTGACTATCATTTGCTTGTTGATTTGGTACCATGCATTGTCTTTCCCCCCCCTATGTGCCCAAGGACTGCAACCTGGCAACAGTCTGCAGTGCAACATCCTTACCTTTAGAGGCTATGGAGAAAACCAGGCTGTTCCTTAGACGCTGCACCT
>NC_092866.1:49311666-49403850 GCF_032062135.1 Pyxicephalus adspersus | reverse complement strand
CGATTTTCTAAGGTCTTCAAATCCCCTTAGGAAGCACACTGGGGCGAAACAGGTCGGGTATAAGAATTATGTATTGAATGTTAACACAAGCTTTAAGGTCTGTTTATACTTAGGCCTCCAAAGAATTGTAAGGAGCCTATGACTCATTTTTTCAGATACATTCCTAATAATTCATCATGAGATGATAAATATTATATGTTTTTTGTTCTATAACTTCATGTTTTGCTTAATGTTTACTAATAAAGGATTTTATTAGTTTTATCATACAAGTTTGCCGTAAAAAGCCACTATTCTTGATTCTGCAATATATATTTATATTTATTTATTATCAACTAGACTTTCCCCTATTAACTAAAAAAGTTTCAACAAGAGTAACTCATTGTCTTCTATTTGCAGCTTTCCCTATTAACTCTTGGCTATTCCTTTCTAGTAACATGAGATACAGTAAAACTTATTTCTAATAAAATGTTTGTATGACCAAAACATTTATCTTTAGTTTTGGATAAATAAATACTTAATATGGAGACTGGAGATCAGAGGGGAATTGTGACAACGTCTTGTTATCTCATACCGAAAAAAATGATCAGGGCTTCTTTTTCCTGATGTTACCAATATTCATTGGGATCATTACTTCTCAGAGCTGGCCTATTGGCTCAGAAACCTCTTAAGGCATGTGAGCATTGGTGCAGCTGCTCCTTTGGCAGAGTAAGGATAATTCCAAGAATCATTGTTAAGTTAAATAAATCTTTAGTAACATATGTAAGGAGACTAGCATTGATGACCTTCTGAAAATGCTAGTTTTCTGAGTTCCTCTGGCTTTCATGTCCAGGAAACAATTAGCAAAATTTAGGAAAAGTCAGAAATAACAATTTACATATTTTTACTAGGTCAAGGACTTTAAAATTAAAGTCCTTGTATCAACATACCAGCCAGGAGAAGGCCTTTGAAAAATAGGAGTAATGAGTTTAGCATTATGGGAAAGCTTACCAGTTAATAGCTCATTTAGGGATTGGGTAAGTGCCTTGAGTTAGGCAGGGGAAGGTTAATTGATAAGGCGTGCTTTTGTGCTCAAAATACTTAAAATGTTAGGGACCTGTCAAGCCAAAAAGTTAATTTAGCAGGCTCAGCCATCAATAGGCCCATAGGTATAAACACATCTTTAAAAGGCCACCATCATTTAATGTCTATAAGTAGTGTAACACCTGACATGTTCAAGAAGGAATGGCATATCTCTATAACTATTGTTTATTTTCTACATACAGCTGTTGTATGGTTTTACTCTACAGCTAAATTCTTACAATTATAAAAAAAAAAAGAATTTGCGCCCTATGTTAGCCAGTGCCAGGCCAGCAATCTTCAGCAATCTCATGGTGCCCATCCAGTAGCTGAAAGTGTTAATGGCGTGAAATTTGTTTTGAGTGGCGATGTATTAGCTGTCACCAAGGACAGCAGCGTACAAGGCACCTGTGAAATATATGAAAAGAGGGCCAGGAATTCAGTTAATTAACCACATCAGTTTCTTAACATGATCAATTTTAATTAAACTGAATTTTAATAGAGATCTGTGTAGTCTGCAGAGAGCAGTTGCTAATTCTGCAGACCATGTGTTGCTTTTCACTTCAGATTTGCTTCCATCTAATTAATATGGATAGGGCATTAAGCCTTTTGGACTCTAGTGGTTTTTTCATTTCATGACTATTAATGATTTTAATGAACTGGACTAATTCTGTAGTTCTTATTGCGGTGTTCTGGGGCCTTGCTAGTCACAAATTTTAGGTCTGTAATTGCTTTCATTGCTTTCCAGGTCATAATTGCAGTTGTTGATGCTTTTGGACTACCAGGGAATCAGGTAGACAGGCCAAAGTTGGCACCTGGGCCATTGGAAAACGTTTCCTTCGTCCCAAACCCAGCTATACAACTTTATTTTTAACAGGCATTGACATATGCCTATTTCAGTTTTGAAGCCATTCCAGGCTGTTCATTAATATTATGCAAGGGATGGTTTATATAACAAGAATACTTTAAAAACACTTTAGAAACACCAAATGTTTTTGATTTGGATAGAGCTGTAATGGGACAGAACAAGTGTTTTTTTCCGCATGCAGACTCACAATGGGCTACTAAGGTATGTCTTCATTTATACAAATGTAGAAATACTTTATATTTTTCTTCACCATTCCCATCAGCACATTCCTTTTTTGCAAAAAAAGGAGGGATATCTTTTTAATTATTCCTTAAGTAACCAAACATTTATGGGTAAAGCAACTGGGCGTCAAGAAAAGATACCAAGGTTACAACCACCGATAAGGAAAAGCCAAGACTGGGAGGAAAATGTGGATCGATCATTCAGTAACATTGTCACAGGATGTCGGTATGATACCCCTGTACTCACCCTAGCTCCCAGAGACTTCTAACAACAGTCTTATCTATAACAGAACATGCTCCATTCATACAAACACAATAGAGCACAGAAGTAAAATAAGCCGAGTTTCCATCAGCTACGGATAATGTTCGGCTAGTTTATTTTTTTTAATTTTTTTAATGAAAACAAAGTATTTTATTTAAATTAATTTATTTATTTATTTCCGTTTATGTTAGTAATAAATATATATATATATGTTTTTATATATATATATTCCCAGAGTAATATGCATTTTCCTAATAAAGTGCATCAGTAGTCTTACAGTGAAACCTTGGATCGAGTTTGAGCTGTAATCAGAATAATTTCAGGACTATGTCAAAGAATGCCTAATCTGGATCTGTGATTTAAAGTATTCAGGCAAAAGGTAGAGTAATGAGATAAGACGGTCAGCATGACAGCCAGCTAATATTTGCAGAATGAGAAATTGGTGATGGCAGCCTCCATGCTTTTCTCAGAAAAGATTTCCTGTAAATTCAAGAAGTCTTATAATGTAGAAGCCAGACTCCAGAAAAGGGAAGTGGGGGGCAGGTGAAAGGCAAAGGACTGGTCTCCAGTACTGCTTGTAGCCAATATTTCTCCAGGACAAATTACCAAGCCGTGTTTGATGCTGTATTTCTATGCTCTATTTCTATAATGATTTGGAGCTGCCTTCATAATGACTATTGATCTCAAGGCTGATGGGTCAAAAGTCAAGAAGTAGCAAGAGCAGTGGAAGAAGATGCCTATTAGCCTCATCCAGTACTGATTGTAAGCAGTGGAAAAAGTAAAAACCCTTACAATAAATATAAGAGAAGCAGGGAGATGGATGCATTGCAGATCCTTAGGTAAATCTTCCTTTCCATTTTGGGCAACAGTTGTCTACACAGTAGCAACTTTAATAAGTATGAATAACTCTCATCGGGGACAGAAAAGGACTGGATATCTTTAGATGATACCCCACTGCAGAAATTCAGCTAAAGAACAGCACTACCTAGGTCACATAACAGAAAATGACATATGACATCTATTTTTAGGGGGAATTCATAGCAAAATAAGAATTATTCTAAGGTATTGTCTAGACACATTTAACCATTTTAGATGTTCCACACAAGGCAGCAAATGTTTAATTTTTGAGTATCGGTCCACCTAAAATTTTGTTGGATCCAAGAATAATAGACTTCTTGCAAGCTTTCTTTCTGGACACACAACTTTGCTAACTTATTCAAGCAGTTAGTAGGTTTAGGATTTTCTTTGAAAGTTTTCTGGTGATTGACCCACCTTTATGATTGTCATCAGGTATTACTTGTTTATTCTATATCATTTCTATATGACTGCTTTATTATTCTCCATAAGCACTTACTTCCAACAGACCTTTACCATCACCTTTCAATTTAACTCCATCTCATTTATTCATCTGCATGGTTGCCTGTAACTGATTGGAAAAAATATTGTCTTTTGCTTGGGATTGTCCATGCTCTTTGCTTGAGTTCTGTATGAAACCTTTACAATTAGCCTCTTGATATCTGAAGAACTCACACTATCTATGAAGAAACACTTTTGAGACACATTGAGGTCTATTGTTAAAGCATTGAATCCGACATTAACACACTTTCTCAAATCTTTTAGGTATATGTTGTTAATAGCAGTGACTGTTTTTCTCCTGGAGAATCTTTGGTGAATGTCAGATGGACCTTACATGGAAGCCTTCGGTTTTAGGTGAACTTGCATTTGGATTTTGCTAGGTTTGCCTACAGTGGGACACCAGGTCATCAAAGTTATATTTATTCAAGTGAATCACCTTTTTTTTTATGGACGTTTATTGTGAAATGTCAGAGATCTAAGCATTTGGTTCACCCAGCTTCCACAGAACAAAGAAGCAATGTAGCACAATTTACACACATATAGTAAGTTTCCATCACAGACAACCAATATGTGGGTGAACAATGAGTGGACTTTTATTGTCACAATATCTAGATTATAACCTCCTTTGGTTGGGTAACAGCTCATATGTTGGATGTTAAAGCATCAGAAAATGAATACCTTTACTACAATACCCCCACTCTTGATTGTCGACATTACATAGTTAAACCATAAGACAATCTTTATCAGATATACACAACTGCTGGTTGCAGTCAGAACTTTTCCAGCTGCTTTTACACTATTGTTATTAACATTGGCTGGAACATTTAGTCCTGGAAACAATTGCGTTTTCCATAGTAGCTTTTCCTTGAGCTGGCCTGGATCCCACTGGTCATTTCTAGAGACATTTGTCATTATTTCTTCACATTTCATACAACAATTAATACAATACAACAAAAAAGCCTGCAAAAATGGCAGCTAGACTCCTGGTACCAAATTCAAAAGGCACACCAGCGTACTTCAGCTGCCATTGTGATGTGCTGGGCTTTTGTGGCATCCCTGAACATCGACAGAGGAATGGGTGGCCTCCAGGCAAACCAGATCCAATATGGATTGTTTTTATTATAACTACTTGATTATTTGAATTGTATTTTCACTTTCGATTACCCATGCATTTATCATTGAAAAACATACAAACATGGCTACTTTTCTACTTTCTGTAAGTTAAATCTTGCTAAAATGCACGTTTGGCTTTGGTTACAGCAATGTTCCATCTTATGAGTTGCCCTCACTAAAAGAGTGCCAAGAAAGAAACTGGTGCCATAGGGTGCACCTTATACCTGCATCTCACAAATCAAAATCTTTAATGCTGGCCATATACGTGGCAAATTTTCAGAAAATGTAATTTGCATTTAATTAGCTTATAGCCAGAAAAGCAACCCAACAGCCACATGTTCCAAAAAGGGAAACTACCAGGAAGCTCATATTGAGAAGCTCCAGGAACAAAGAATAGCCTGTGCTTTTATTTCTGACCCAGCTTGCTTCCTTCCAAGGTGGGAGGTCCCTAGGATGAACTAAGGCCATTGGGTCAAAGACAACATTTCTTGCAGCAAAATGAGAACTTTGGTAAGTGCTCATGTGTGTCTAGTAATTCATTTACATCCTTTGAGCTTTATAAATGGAGATTTCAATGGCTGTAAAGAATGCATTCCTGGCTTTGACTCTTTTTACCCTTGTTTATGGACCCATATGTAAACTGAGAACTCCCCATATTCAAAGATGAAATACAAGATTGTTATACAGTCACGGCAATGAGAGGCAGCCCCTCCCCCATACAATCTCATATTTAGGTTCAGACTAAACAATTACATGGAGCCCTGCAAATCCCTTGTGTTTGAGAACCACAATCACCAAAGTTCTTCCTTTTGTTTTCCCCATAACAGATGCCACTTTGTGAGCCGTGACACACTTATGATTTGACAGCCTCTGCAGCGGAGTATTCAGAATGGCTCGGTCTCCTAATTTTTCCATGATATGTTATGCTGAGAATGATCAAAGCGGCCAAGTCTTATGACTGAACTATTAAAGCATGTAGAAAGCCTTTAGGACATCACAGAAAGTCACCCAGTGCATGATTCCTGGATTCTTTTTATAGTCTTCCTGAACTGTATGACATATTTGCTGCAACTTAATATAGCCACTGTGCAGGATGGTAGGGAACATAAGAGGTCTGGTTGAGTTGACTGTTATTCTCCTAACATGAAAAAGGTCTCTTTGAAGAGTAGGTTGCTGAAAGAAAATGCTTTTACATCTTCATCCCAAGCTCACATCCAGCCAGGAGCCCCAACATCAAATGAAGCTGAAGTTCACAAGTGGACAGTAACCTGTGTTCGCGATTGTAAAATGTAATATGTGAAACCTGATGAGCATCTGTCATAAAATATCCAAAGTTAAAATAAACCTGTCCCTACTCTTAGCATGAATGAGTCCGGAATCTACAGATGTCTGCACCACTACATGTAATAAAAAAAAAAAAGCTTTAAGATCTCAGAAGTTCAATTGCAGAAAGTGCAATTTAAGCTTAAAAACTGAGCTTGGCCCTGCCTCTAATCAACTCATTCACCTTATATTTGGCCCCTAAATGTGCAAATTGACAGTGAGCTTTATTTTTGGAGCTGAAGTCAAGGGTTAGATAGCTGTGCACCCAGGGACTGCTAAGGCACCTTGGAAGGTACCTAAAGGTGCATGCAGGTTGCTTTAGGTCCCAGAATACAGATAGTTTTATTTTTAAAGCGTTTTTATTATGCTGGCTGCAAAAAAAAAAAAGTCCACAGTCATGTCGTTATCTGTCTCCTAGTTAAGCTCCTCATCTAATGTCCCTATTATAGTCATATGTGATAAAGTAGACTAAGGTTATGTACACACGTGCAATATCAAATCATGAAAGATCCTCTCCAACGACTAATGACTGCAAGATGGATGAACGAGAGCCGTACATACAGCACCATTCACCATATTGAGAGGGGAGAACGATGGAGCTGCACCCCGCTGTGCTCTCACTCGTGCTCGTCCATCATCCGTGAATCCGCCAGGATGGTCATTCAGACGATGGACAACGAGCGCTGTACACACGCCAGATTATTGAGTCGATTATTGAATGTGAATAATTGTAATTGTGTACCCAGTCTAAGGTCAAGGCCACGTTCATTTATCAGATGATTCTCGCTTGATTATTGCTTCAGGCGCCGAAGGTGCTTCAGGTGCTGCTCACTTGTTTTTCCCCCTCCCAACTCCCATACAGCAGAATGGTGTTGTATGTACATCGCTCCTTAATGCATCTTTCAGTTTTTTGTTGTTGGAAAGGATTGTGAAAGATATTTGAGAAGGACTGCAGCCGTAGTCCCAGGTTTGACCCCAACTACTCCATGTAGATTTTAGTTTCATGTTCTAAATCCTTTCAATGGTTAAACTTAACATACTGTCAGGGACAGGATTGTACTTTTTCTCCTCTAGGCCAGCTAACTTGTTTTCAAGGATTGAATATTTGAGGGTGGCCATGATGATGGCAGAAGGTCATTGGTGGGAGTCCTATGCTAGGCACTTTCATGCAATATAATGATAATAGCACAGCCACATTAGCAGTCCAAGGGCCACTTTAAGTGGCCATGGCACCCTAAGCCAGGTGGCCATGTTAGAAACTTAGGTGGCCTTGTTAGAAATCTGGACACAGTATGGATTACCAAAAAGAGAAGTTGTCCATAACATCCAATTAGACCTAAAGAAAAACGCCCTGGAGAAAAACGCACTTCTCAAACAACATACTACATACTTCATACATAGTCTTGGTACTTCAGGTTAATGTTTTGTTTAATTGTTAAATTCAACCAGTGCTGGAAAAGCAGAGACACTTGTCCATTAAATTCATTTTATTCTGAGCTAGTGAGCTTTGTATACAGCAGCAGCAAATATTGTCATGAAAATTAGCCTACAGCTTGGTTTATTGGCTGGGAATAGATACAAAGAAAATATTTATATGCAGTATTTCATTTACCCCTAATAGAAAAAAAAAGTTTTTTCTAATATTTTTCCCCTACCATTCCACAAATAAAAAAATATACAAAACCATTATACAATCCCATACATGTCCTTTTAAAACCTAAAATCTAAAAAATGTATACTGCCTCATAAAACACAAATGTACTCAAAACAAGTACAAAGGAAGAAGAGCAAGAAAGGTGTTATTTCTATTAGTTATGTTGTACAATGGAAGAATAAAGGCATTAGCAAAGAATATTGTTTTAAGGATTTTTACGGAACCCCATCACTTTTATGTGGGGGTAAGGGGTCTTCTTCAAATTGTCATTATTTGTATAGCTCAGTCTGTTTAAGAATGGCATCATTTGTATCTTATTGGAAACAGGATGTATTGTCTTCCGCTTCCTCCAGTAAAATGATCATAATTAATGTTTGTTTCTGCTTCTTCATAAGCTGCGGTGAAATGGATATGCCTTAGATAAACCTTCCCTGGCACAAACAAAAGAATGTTTTCATTAAGCCTGACCTCTCACCATAGCAGACGAAGGCCCCCCTTACCTCTCACAATAAATGAACCTGCTCAGTGTAGAAGGCAAGGTATGCAGACACATCGAATCCCCCTGAAACATAATTGCAGCAGGAAAAGTTAAAGGCAGTTTATCTGTACATCATGACAAATAGCTGAAGCTTATGCAGATAAACCTGATCCAAGGTCATCCAGGAACGTGGAAAATACAGGAGCCATTATCTAAGAAAATGGATCGACATCTCATACAAAAAACTCATGTCAGCTATGGAAAAAAAAGCAAAAAAAAAAAGGTCTATAAAATTCAATATTTTGTCAACCTTAGTATTGGAAAGAATCTGCCCATATATTTCATTATGCAGAACCTTGTCCTCTATGCAGAATCTTGGTTGCCCTTGACTAGAGGTGAGAAGGGAACCCAAGCAAACAAACACAGGGGTGTAGTTGTAAAAAAAAGAGGCATGATATGTGCCCACTTCACTACACCCCTGCCTATGTGTCACTCAAAGGGGAAGAAACTTTCCCCAGAGTGATGTCATGATACCAAAACCTGCTCACTCTCCCATCGCAGGGATGTTCAAAGAGACAACCCACCCACCGCCCTGAGCCTGCAATTCTATACATGAGACATGGTCCGCGGCCCTGGCCGGTGTGCCCCCCCAACGGGGTCTTTTTCCTGACCCCACAGGGGGGCAGACTGGCCAGAGCCATGGACCACCAAAGTATACCTTGCAAAATAAGAGTGGGCATGCGTGCCTATTCCCGAAAAAAGTGAGGACACCCCACTAAATGCCTGATCAAGAATGCTCTACTTCCATCTGCTAATACTAATAATTGCTGCATTCTCTGGCTCCTCCAGTGCTTTATCGGAGCCCTTATACCTGGATCATCCAGATCATCCAGTTGCCAGGCCCAAACATGGTCATATGTAAAGAAAAGAAAAAATTGAATGATGTGTAAGCTCCAACACCATCTGATGCAGCCCACTTATACAGCATTGGGACTTCAACACAGCAATGGATAGGAATAAGAAAAGTTAATATTAGCGGGTAGGGGGTTCTAAGAGAACCTCTCTTTCTGCTCCAACATGAAAATGTAACCCTTTAGGGTATTTTTAATGCATTTCTTTAGATTTGGTTATAGCGTGGAAGGGTTAGAAAAAGACTGCTGCTCTCTATGCTGAACTCGCCATCTCTCTACAGTAGTAAAATACAACTACTGCTTTTACCCTCCTCTGCAGAGTAACTCCAGGGTACTTACCTTCCTTTTGGTGCTGGGGCTAATTTGAATACTTCTCCACAAGTAAGACATGTACAACATCTATCTCAGTTGATATATATATATTTTTAAATCAATCTAAAAATGAACTTTGAGTCACCTTGAGCCAACAATAAAAAATAAAACATAGCACTATTTACCAACCTTTTGTAATAATACCATTATGCATCTCCTTTCCCTCAAATCAATGTAAAGAAAGAGTTGTGACATAATTAATACCCTCAGTGTGGTGCATTTTTATAAATTAAGCCACTAAGGGGGCTTCATAACCTGACTAGATATTTTAATTTACAGGTCACAGTTTTATGGTGAGCTCACATTGGTATTTGCTGAATCAGGGTTTTTGTCTTTGAAGCCCAGGGGCCCAATTATGGATTTAGTGTATCCTCTTGATTGTCTTTACTGCAGTTCTTATTTTCTCCAACTGAAAACAGCAATGTTTGTGTTTTGATCGGCTGTCTTCTGTGCCATCTATACACACCACGTCCCTGGTTTATGCGTAACGTTCTGCAGCAGGTTAGATATGGGCGCTTGTAATTAGGAAGGTACATAACATAGCAGCAGTTCCTCTGGGTCTTTGCACTATGGTTTGATCTTCCTTAGTGTAAAGCAGTGAGCATTAGAATTATTCAGATTGTGTTAATTATATATTCTTTATACAACTATGGCATGTAAAGCTGTACTTGTGGAATAGAGCACAATGACTTGTTTTCTGAGCACCTTTGCTGGTGACCCTAGGCCATCAATATGTGAATTTGTATACTATTTTTCTGTGATTGACATCTGGAGACTGTGCACAAGGAACATGATGCTGCATCATACTCTGCATTTAACAAGAACAAAAGAGCTTAAGGCTAAGTTAATGATGAAGTTGCAATCAAATTTCTGCTTCCTTTACACCCAAAAGCTATGCCTGTAGTTGAGACAGAGTGTGTCACCCACTGCCACCTATAAGGAATAAATGGAGGTTGTAATTGGTGGTGGACTACCTTCTGTTATCAAATGATAAAAAAAATAGTTTATTAGGAACCACCAAAGTTTTTGGAGCTGGCAAGGTTCCAGACACCAGAAGCCAAATGAAAACTTCCCAACACTTGTCTAAACTCCACCTAAGCCATACACTAAATTAACTAGCAACATTTAATATAACATTATATTCTGATCCTCACAACTGGTCATTTAGGCTTTTTATAACATAAGATAGCCAATAGCCAGATGTCTATGTTATATGAGGGTGTGAATTACATAGAAAGAAAGGCCTGGAGTGGGGAAAACACAGAAAGGGCTAGTGGAAGGCCTTCATGACTGGAGGGGTATAGGGAGCAGGCTGTGGAAGGGTTAGGTGAAGGGATGGTCTGAAGGGACGTTGTTAGTCGGAGTAGGGGGGTGACATAATAGTGCATGGGGAAAAAAAGAGTGAAAAGGGGGAGGGGGAAGGAAGAGGTGGAGCATTTTGCAGCTTGACACAAAGAGAGAAAGTTTCCCGCCCACCTGCCCCTGTGTTTTTTTAGTGATGGGGTAGTGTTTTAGGGTTGTGTTTAGGTGGTGAAGTCCTGAGGGAATTTGGTTGGTTTTAACGTTTCAGTGGGGCTGAAAGACCCATCTATGGTATGGGAGTCTCTGGAATTTTGTTTTGGTTTAAAGTGCTGCGAGTGCTGCTGGTATCATTCCCAAGCTGGTTGGTTGCGGCTGGGAGAATATACAGTATATACCGGTGGTGCTGACCCAAAAGAAGGGGGTAAATAGGTGGGCCCTCAAGGACCAGTAACAAGAGGAGTGTAAAATTGGTCTAAGGTTTTAAAGGTAGTTATTTAGGTTATGTTTATATGGTTGGTTAAAGAAAATATACTTAATGTGGTTTTATTGTTATTTATGATTATTTCACTGTTAAATAAAGTTGTCTGTTTAATAAAGGGCCTTGGGGCCATTTACCAGATTTGGTTGTTGTGTTATTTGTATAGAGGGTGGGTGGGTACCTAATGCGGGGTCCCTGCCTTGTCACAGTCATGCCCTGAGTCTCTGGTCTCAAAAACAGTTGAACTTGCATGAGTCCTTGCAAGGTCCTTGACAGTTCACTTGAATTAAAGTCACTGTAGTTATAGTTGACATTCACTGTAGTTATAGTTGACATTCACAAAACAAGACCAACATTGCGTCTCTGGGGGTTATTTATTAACTAGTTCCCAATGAAAAGCCATATATGTCTCTATTTATTGTATATTTTGGTATTTATTTTTGTAATTATCAGTTAAAATTAAAATTATTTGTATTTTTTATGATTTATTATGTTGTTTATATTTATATGTGATAAACCATATTTATTTTTATTTTCTAGACATATATTGTTTTGGTTTTTATTATATATTAAATATATATTTTATATATATATTTAATTCTGCAAATTTTTTAATTTCTATGCTCAGAGTAAACTTCTATATAAAACATCTTTCTTGTTTTGTGTTTCCTGATGAAAGTTAAGGTGATCCTCAAAACGAGTTGAATTTTATTTTAAGGACTATGCTAAAAATATTTAAAGTAGAGTCTCTATGAAGTGTTCCTGGTATTTTTTTTTTTTTACTGCAATGTTGAGCAATGGAAACATGGCTGGGGTCTAACCTTTGCTTGCTATATCCAAAGCTAATAAAAAGAAAGACTGGCCTTTAGATACTCTTTAGGAAGCTAGCATTTTGTTTTCCCAAAGGTAGGCCCTGCATTTAAAAATTCCTTGCGAATCATGTTTGGCTGAGCTTGCTAAGAGATTAATCAACTGTAAGATATAAATGATTGGAAATCAGACTGGAAGTAAATTCACAGAGAGACGATATGTGAGGATAAGTGGGAAATAATTTTAAATTGGATGGGAATTGTATTCTCATACAATGCTGTTCACTGAATGTTTATTACTCCTGTTGTGAAGCATCCTATTAATTCAGGGACATCAGCAGCTTATTTATTCTTATAAAATGGTAGGATGCGTGCCGCCACTATACGTGGATAGATTTAGGTTACACGCAGATGTATTTTTTTTTTAATCCTTTGCATTTGTGCATGTGTCTTTGTATGTTGTTTAGTTATGTGGGTTTAGGATTAAGGAATACTTTATTGATTCCATTGTGTAATTTATCTCAATATATTTCTTGCATGCAAGGTTTAAAGAGACAAAGGGGGCTCCTGGCACACTGATACCCATCCTGCTAGTGCCCCCCTGCCACTTCTTCCTCTGTTACAACTGGCACAAACTGCCTTATTGACAACTAGAGGAGAAGTGACATCGCCCTCTTGGCAGCTAGACCTAGGCACTCCAACAAGGGTGGAGGTCACATTATCCCCTATACCTACTAAAACGGGTATTTTTACTGGCTGAGGCAGCAGACGGAGTCAGTCAGAAGGGGCCCGCTTTGCACAGACAGTGTCACTTTGCCCTTAGTGAAAAAACAAATCCACCAATTTCTTCCTAAAGTAGAATTAGAATAAACATATATAAAGACAACTATACAAAACTGGTGTTATGCCACATGCCAGGTGCACAATACATAAACAAGTTAAAAAAACAAAACAAAAGGCACTTTAAAGGCAAAAAATATAATATTACATACAAACCATTATTTTATTAAATAAGGCTTAAAAGTAAGAACAAGGGGTGTTTCACATAGGTAGGTATGATAGGTGTTGCCAAACCTCGGTATACTATTGAAACAAATATAGAAGATGGAAACAAAGAGGGTTTTCTGGCAAGAGAAATTGTGTATAGTTTACTGTTTTTGTGGTAAACAGTTACAAGTAAACAATCAAAAATATGTACATGCAGTCATATATCCTTGGCCAAAGAGTTTGGCACTAGACAGTTAAGAAAGTAGTACTTTTGTACACATGAAGTAAGGGTCCAATAGGTACCACACATACTCCAGTATGTTTTTAGTTTATAGTAGTTATTAGTAAACACTATAATCATAGTTTGCATACGTGTAACAGGATGTTACCCAATGCGTTTCGCTAGTAGTCTAGGCTTCCTCAGGGGTAGTAGCACGCTTGCGAGGGTACAGTGCCCAAAAGCATATGTTCCAGGGAAAAATGATGAAAGTGTATGGTTGGTGCCCCTTCCAACACAGGGACATTGCCAGGTTTTGGAGGGGGCATGCTTTCAATTTGCTTTTCATTTGGTACCTCTCTAAAACAGATTATTTTGGATTATTAACTTCTTGTAATCATGGAAAATCAAGAAATGCTTTGAATTTTTAACACACCCCAAGGTCTGTTCTGGGGAAGCCAATTAGCCTAACTGGATTTTTTGGGGATGAGGGAGTGGAACCCAGGGTAAGCCCACATAACATGGGGGAAACATGAAAACTCATTGTAAAGCAAAAAGAGTGGTAGCCCCAAAGCCAACTGTGTCACCCCAGGAAAGGTTGACCTGTGTGGTTGTTTGAGCCTTCTGCATCCAACTGGGGAGATTTCTTTTCAAGTTTTTGCAACAGGAAATCACAGGAAGTCTAAGATAAACAAAATGTTCAGACTTTATAATTGTCCCCAAAAACTGGTGCCCATATTGGAGAATTGTCCCTCACTTATTGCTCTGACGACAACTCATAATATTGGATTTCCCAACACTGAACTTTGTATTAAAGGCCAGCACAGCTTATGTGCTTCTGTAAAATGAAAAGTAGAAATAAAACTTTGGAATGACGTTTCTTGGCAGGTAGCCTTATAATACCGAAGAGGTTGTTCTGTGTTACATGTTAGCACCATTCAGTTCTACTTTCAGGCCGCCGCTGGCCACGGGACCTGGAGGACTCCAAAGGTCAGAGGATTGCCACTTAGAAGAATGGTATGTGCAGGGAATAGCAGGGAAAGGTATAAGGACTTTTCTTTCTACCAATTCACTTCTACACCAGCAATACCAATCTGAAATCCACTGGGACTTTTTCATAATATGGATCATGTCAAACTAATTGAGCATTGTGCTATACAGATGCAGCTTGGAATGGGTGGAGGTAGAAAAGCACAACCAACAGCCTTGGCTCCTGCAGAGTGTTCAGACTAAGCAGTGTGCCACAGCTGCATTGTAAAAGAAGGCAAAAAAGAAAAATCACCCAGACTGAATGCTATTTGCTTGAAAGAACACATGTTGCTGTCAACTCCAAGCCCTATTAAGTACATTTAATGAATCGCTGTTGTTCTCATATTTGCTATCAGTAATGACCTTCACTATTGAGAGACACATGGCCTACCTTAAACAATAGCCCACAGCATAAGATGCAAGATGGATCCTATCACGGCCCTGGCTACTATATTCATCACTAAAACAAACTGCTGGTTGTAGCTGAACAGACACCCCCATATATCACAAAAGCAGCCTTCCATATTTTCAGACGTTTAGCTCCTGCCTTGCATCCCCTTTCCCCCTCCTGCATTGTGACCATGCTCCCGTGTTCATTTAATACTTTTGATAAACTTCTACCGACAAACCCAATGATTAATGACGGTTAAAAGAATTGAATCAAGGGTAAGAAAAGACAGGACCAGAAAAAAAAAATAGACCGCCGGACTGATGGAAATTAGCGTCTACGCAGGAATATATGATGAACCCACCTTCTCCACCATGCCAAGTAATTACTTGTACAGACCCTTTGTAATAATTCCTCGTCCAGCCAAAACGGAAAAGTCAGTAACTCATAGTCCGGAGAGCAAGGTGAAGGCAAGGCCAGGGGAGCACGGATCAATATTTCATTTACTCGAAGCACTTTGCGTCTTCCATCCCTGTATCCAATTCTTTCACCGCATCGTATGGAGGAAATGAGAGGTCTGTAGACATCGGGACTGTGTCCCTAATTTCCTTAGGGTGCTGGCAAACCAAAGAGGAGTCTGAAATTCACATGGCGTATTTCTGTTTGCAATGATCTTCTGTCCAGAGAAAAAAATATGTCTTTAAAGCTGATGAAAAAAACATCGACCATCCGTTCATGGAATGTGAAAACAGAATTTACATTTGTCTTTCCTGAAAAATCTCAAGGCATGGCGGTAGCAAAAATATGTAATGGTCCTGTGTTGTAGGCAGTGTTTTACTTTAAATGAAATATATATACTTTAAAAATGTTCTGCATGATACAATCTATATTTTGATCATTATTGTAATAGGCAAACTACATTATACCTCCAGAGAATTTATGGTTAGAGTTTTTGATCAGCAAGTCATAATTTATTTGATTTTTTTAGCCTGCTATTTCATATTTGTTGATGTACCCGGTGGCTGACCGAATATAAAATCAGCACCCCTACTGAATGTCTTTGTTAAATAAACTACAGCATAACACTCCTCAATTCTTAGATAGTACAGAATCATGTAGACAGGGCTGTTTTCCTCATTTGAAGCACACAGCACAAATAAATCTTCAGATTCCCATTTATTTAAATAGCCTACTGTGGATGACAAATGTGATCAGACTGCTTTGCATAGCGATTTGTTTCTATGGATGCAGCAGGTCCTATTGAGAAGAGTTTGCACCGCAAGCTAAGCAGGTTGAACAGCCTTTTTGGAGTATTTTGCCTTTGAATACAAGACTGCATAGCTTCCAAATGAAAAAAGGATACTCGAAAGAATGCTAATCACTATGCTGCATTGCTAAGATAAGCACCCATTGGGTTCAACAAACATTAAGATGTACCATGCTCATATCTCCGAAAGACATTTAAAAGTATTATTACATTAGTATCCTTTTTTTAAGTGTATCCTATATTAAACTTAACCTTACTGGTTAAACGTCCTCAATCTACAGCTTGCCCATCAAATCCCATGCTTTCTTGGCTTCCCTCTTCGTTCCGGGGCTTGACATTCTGTCTAACACAGCCATCTTCTTTCTTCTGGGTTTTTCCTCTTGGCTCCTGATCCAGCACTGCGCAGGGGCGGGATCAGGTGATCTCACTGCACATATATGAAATCAGGCGTCTGTTTTTTTCTACATTAGAGGAAAGCCTCTGATGACGCATTCCCGAAATTAGGCATGAGAGGGTAAAGCAGCCCTCATCCACCTGGGAAATGTTATGTAGGTATTCCAGGAGGCTGCATGTTTCCCTTTACTGTCTTTAACACCTGACAGGGGACATTGTGATAAACGTTAAAAAAAATTAACAAACCACACACATTTGATCATTATATAAAAGGAATAGCCACCCTTTTACTTAATGTTCAAAATGTGATGATAGGTTCGCTTTAAGCACCAACATATTACACAGCTATGTATTATTCTTTTTTTTAATACACACATGTATTATTAATAATTTTGCAGGACTCCCTTGCTGCTCCATTATTCTTGGAGGCTGGGTAATAGCCTACAATTAGTCCCTTGAGCTCCAGTTGTTTATACATTAGACTCCTCTTTATCCAACTAAAGCCCTGATGAAGGTAGTTTAATCCTGAAATGTGTTGGACATTTTTTTTTGTTACTAAACCCAATTTGGTAATAATGCAACAGAAAGGGAAAGTAAATCTGTTCAAAGGAAGAGCAACTCCCATCCTACACAGCTGTCATCAGAATATGGGCCTTGATTTATTAAATCTCTCCAAGACTGGAGAAGATAGACTATCATAGGAGCGCCTGGGTGACCCAGCAAACCTGGAATGGATTTCTTAAAAATCATTTACCATTAGTTGAAAATTGTTTTCAGTCTTGGACCAGATCCATTTTAAGTTTGCTGAATCACCCAGATTCTCCCATGATAGCCATGATCTTCTCATGTCTTGGAGAGTTTTAATACATCTGAGCTTTTATGTCCACATTGGAAGGTTTATCATCATCTCTTGATCTAGTGACTTCTTTAAAACTTTGCAACTCATCACTTTGTGATGAAAATGACCACCTGGAACAGTGGAGAAAGAGATTGTGGCACTAATACATCCCTATTAACTTTAAAACAACATTTTGGCCATGCATAATTTCATTCCTAGTTTTCTTTTTAAATAATTTTAAACAAAAAGATACCTCCAATGTCTTGAAATATGGAGGAAACATAGGAGGCACTACTCCGAAGAACTAATAGCCAATGGCAGTGGCAATATGGGGTTTATGTCTAATTACCCAACAGTACTTTAGTCCTCTATTCTGAGCTTCTTGTTCTACTCCTAAGTCAGTAATGATTCAGTGTTAAAGAGTGGAAATGGCATTGGACTCATGATGGATTCCTCACTGTCATTCTTAAATTGTTTTGGTTAACCAATAGGAAACATATCAGTTACATTGTATACAATATAATTGCAATGCTTTTTTTTCCCGAGCTAAAGTCATTAGAGAATGACAGCGTGGAAATCCACCATAATTCCCTGGGACATTCATGAGGCTTGAATCCATACAGATCTAGTTACTTGCTCCTAGTGGAATTATGGTAAACTGAGATACATTAAGAGGTGAAGTAAAGGGGAATTGTGTTATTCTTTTGATAACATTTTTTTTTAAAAGCAAAGCTTTTATTTTATTTTAAAGTCCATGGGAACTCTTTAGAAGGAACTCCCCCCCCCCCTCCAAAAAAATACTACTTACCTTTGCTGGTGAAAAGCCCTTGATCCCCCTGCAAACCAAGACCAGCAATGTCCAGGCTTCTCTCTTCCTCCCAACCCTCTTCTATCTTCTGGGTTACTAGATTCCTTTAGCAGTGCACAGGGCAGAAGGTAGAACCCTATGAACCTCAAAAGTGAGGTAAACCCCCATTCCATGATGAAACCTAAGGTATGAGAAACCTGAAGTATATCAGTAGTAGGCACGGATAATTAAAGATTGGTGATGCCCATTTTTGTGGGACTCCTCTCAAAGCTACCTTCATTCTAAAAGATATTTGCTTTGATGTAGGCTTTATAGGGAAGGACATAGCAAACTAGTCCTCAGCCACTCAATGTTTATGGTGTCTAAGACTGTTACCCGTGTAGTAATGTATTTATGATATTCAATTTGCTTAAAAAATAGGAACAAAAAATAATTTGTAACAATTAGGACTGTGGATCAAATACCAGTTTACAAAAACTTTGGACCCAACATTTGCTTAATGTGAAGATGGAGTTATGTGTTATATATATGTTCAACAGTTTGTAGTCATCTGACATCATGTCTACTGTATGCAGTCCATTGTACGTGGACTTCCAAAAATATATTTGAAGAGTTCATGTGTTTCCAGTAATGAGTACTGCTAATGCTAGAACAGCATTTATTAACTTTTTTTTACATGGGGGAACCTTTTAAATAACTTTCAAGTCTCAGGGGACCCCTGCTATAATTACTATATTTGCAGATCACAATACATCAGCGTAGTGGGAATAATGCTTCTTACGTTGGTGGCTATTTGGAGAATGTCAGCCTTACAGATAGCTAAAAAGGTAATTGGCATCAGTGGTAAATGACCAGAGAGGTCCGAGTTGCTCATTGCTCAAGGAACTCCTAGCAACCCCTGGAGTTACCATAAGGTACCATGGAACCCTAGTTGACAAACACTTTGCTAGAACATACAACTAAGACATTTATCTAAATCAGTGGCCGCCAACCTTTTCAGACCTACAGACCACTAAATGCAAGAACCCAGACCACGCATCTGCGGGGAACCATGTGTCACTCAAAGGGGGAGAACCTTGCCCCATAGTGAGGCCATAATGCCAGGCTCAGACCTGCGATGGGAAAATGGGCGGCTTGGGTCCAGAGACATGGTTCGTTGTTCTGACTGCTGCGTCCCCCCAGTGGGGTCATGAGAAGGGCGCACTGGCCAGGGCCACGGACCATTTTATCGCGGAGCACCGGTGGTCCGCAGACCACTGGTTGGCGACCGCTGATCTAAATTGTGTAGGAGTCATAGTCCAGTGTACTTTATTCAAATGAATAGATTTTGTAGGTTTCCAATAAAAACATCTATTCAAAACAACATTTACAAAAGTGTACATAAAAAATTGCTCATGACTGCATATAATATTTATATTTGACATTTATGTGAGTGTGATGTGCAGCCAACTCTGTTAAAGTTGCCATTATAGGCTAAAAGTGACAATTGACAATATTGTTTTTACGAGATTGGCTGACAGGAAGGTAGCCATGTATTGGAAAATTTTATGAATGCTAATAAAATGTTTTTACGTTACCTTGTAATTTATGTTGGGTACAACTTAAATTAATGTGTAAAACAAAACTAGAAGACTAGAATAAAAATAGCTTTAACATAGTGTAACATAAAGCTATATACTGTGTATGTGTAGGTATATTTGTAGGGTGGGTATAATGTTCGGTGGTGGCAAGTTAAAAGAGTTGCATGGTATTTCTGTTTTCTGTTCATTTAAAAAAAAAGCAAAAATATTTTGAAAAAAAAGTGTCTATTCTTTATATGTTTTTAAACAAATCTAACCCACAGATTGGTGAATTAAGCTGAGACATTTGAGAAAATATGGGAAACATAGACTCATTAAGGGACATGTATTAAACAAATTAGGAACTGCAGTAGCTCCCTGAAAGTTGTAATAAACTAACAATGCTGAATAATTTGCTGGAACAAGTTTGCTGTCTGCAGAACTAATAGCTAAATCTCTGGTTACACAAAGATGAATGAGTAAAACAAGGGATCCATTCCGAACCATTCTTCCTATATAGCTCTGCAATGAATGTTGAGAGAGGCTGCTTCGGCTGTGTTCTTAGAAAATCAGCAATACTTTTCAACATCAATTTACCCTGTATTAAACTTTTGCTGGAAAAGTAAAGATTTTTTATAAGCATTAAAAGGTATAATAGATTAACTAAACGTACAAACTGTGATCCCAAAACTTGATAGTTTACTTAATCTTTAACACTTCAATGTGTTTCGTATTCCATAATAAAATTGTACGGACTTTACTTCTAAATGTTAGATAGATCTGCCTGAACAGTTGGTTTACAAAGTCATTGGTAGAGAATGTGAATTTCAAGAATAAAGAGGTCCTGAACAGAGGTCAACTGGCATCAGATACTCAATTAAAGCAGTGCGCCATTCAATTTAGGTTTGGGTTTGACCTCCTGTGCTGTATTAAAATGAAAACACACACAATTCAGGATACCTATGCCCCCTGAAAAAATCTTAAAGTATAAAATGTCCCAGTCATTGGAGATTTCAGAAGATGATTTTGGTATATTTTCTAGATCTATAATAGGATACACATGCTTTATAATCCCCTAGTCTTCTATTAGTACACATAGGAGGAAGTGTAGCTGCTTTCCTACTTTCCCCAGTAATAGACATTCTATGGCAGTGGTTGTCAACCTTTTCGGACCAATGGACCACTAAATTTACCGGCTCTGGACCGTGCATGAGCGGGGATCCGGGTGTCATCCAAAGGGGAAGAAACTTTCCCCATAGTGACGTCATGATGCCAGAACCGGCCCACTCCCCCATCGCACCCCTGAGCCTGAGACACAACTCACCCACCGCCCTGAGCATATGATCCTTAAGGGGGACATGCTCTGCCGGTCTGCCCTCCCAGCGCGCTCCTTCTCCTGATCCCGCTGGGGAAGGCGCACCGGCCAGAGCCGCGGACCACCAAAATTTTCTCAGTCCGCGGACCACCAGTTGGTGACTGCTGTTCTATGGGGATGAGTGAAGGTATAGAACATTTATACCTCAAACATGGGAAAAAGGCCCTGGTTTTACATGCGGCTTTCTACTGGAATCTTTTGTAATATGATGCATTTCTCATTTATGATGTCCTGATCTCAGACCCATTGAGATGCTTTGGGTTAATATCAATCCATCCATCCAAATAAGACATGGAAGGGGACAAAACGTGAAACGTAAACCCTATTAGGTTGCTGCTGCCATATATAAACCAAACTCTAAATTAAAATGAAAAAAACAAAAATTTACTTTCAATGCATGCTGTCATGAGACTCTCCAGAAACATTGCGCTGTTCCATAAAATAATTAAAAGGCTGTGCCCCAGGAATGTTTTTAAAAATTATTTATGTATTTGCAATTTCGTCCATAAAACCCCATGAGTTTTGGAAAATAGTTTGCCTATTAGCCCTAAAAAGTCCAGGTTTGCCAAGTTTCAAACAAGAACAGCCAGACAGGGAAGCAAACCCTTGTGGATTCACCCGGGTCATCACTATTTAGAGGTTTCTAGCAGTGTAGAAGAAGAACTTATGGCAATAAATGTATAATGTGGCATCTTTTTGTGGCTTAGGTTGGTTTTATATTTTTATGTTCATGCCAGGTTCACTTTCAGGTCACTGTGGGTTACTGCACTTTGCATATCATCTTTTGTGTTTGCACTGACTTTTTGAATAAGCCTGTTTATGTCTCCTGATGATGAAATGTAATCAGAACTCGGGAGAAGTATACTGGCTTTTGTCCAGGAGGCAACAGTAGCTCAGTTTTCAACGTGGGCAGCTACTGGTTTTGGAATATAAGAAAAACATTGGTCCATTCTTGTACATGGCTGCTGGCCAAAGCTTTGTTAAGATAATGACTCAATAAACTGACGGGAAAAAGATCAGCACTACTACAAATACTGTTCATCTAAGCAATCTGCAAGAGGGGCTTTGTCACTGCAGCCTCATCCTATACAACCTTTGGTAAAAGTTTTGAAGAATTTTCTCTATATGTCTATATGGCCTCAGGGCAGTCAGTATGAATTCCCCATTCTTATTCCAATTCTGCAAAGGAAACATGCTTTCCTAAGGTCAGATAATGTAGACATCTAACAATTTCATTCTAATCAATTGGGATGAATTGATGTAAAGAACGTCACATAGTGATGTATCTGATACTAGGTCCATGTTAAGTGCATGCAAGATAAGTAATGTGTATTGGGTCTACTTATTAAGAGTTTACTGTGTGATTCACACAGAATGTTGGGTTGTCCATTTCTATTTTACAGAATTTACCCATCATTGAGGATTTGCCCTATTCTCCCATCACTTTAAAGGATGACAAGTGACTCCCCCTTGGTAAAGAAGAAGAATACTGGGGATCTATATTCAGGTAGGAGAATGTGGCTATATTTAATTTTATTACAGCCATTAGTTACAGAAGAAATGGGTAAGGAGTTTAAGGTGTTGGGGTGGAAGACAACTGTCTGGAGTCCAGCTGTATGTGTATTTTTGGTCTGTGTGGGAAAAATACAGGATCACCTCAATGGACAATTTGCCTGTAAAGTGGAACAAATCTTAGATTTCAGGATGAATATTGACCCCAGATTTTTGAGATTATTGTTTTGGATTATCTAGGGCAGAGTTTCTCAACCAAGGTTCCTCCAGGGTTGCTAGGGTTTCCTTGGGCATTCAGCAATTTTGACACCAATGATCTTTTTGGGTATCTGTAAGGGTGAAATTCTTCCAAATGACCAGCAAGCTTTATTACTGTGAGCTGTGGATATAGTAATAATAGAGTCCTGAAATTTCAAGGGTTCCCTCATGTTAAAAAGGTCAAGAGAGGCTGGTGAAAGGTGAAAATCTAGGGTTTACCATCGGTCAGTGTTCTGCTGCACCAGATCACTCTTCACAAATGATTCCTATTGCTCAACCTACCCTCTCCATGGATTAGATTGGCCATATTCACACAGTAGCCAAGCAGCCAGTCTGTACTGCGCTCATTTTTTTCCTGCTTCCTACCATTGAAATGATCACTAACAATTTGGGCAACAATTATTGAGTGTCTGTATAAATTGGTCTTTTGCTTTTACAAGACTGGGCAAACATGTATATATAGCTGCCGTTTTCAGCAAGGCCCAACACCTGGGCTCAGGGAGCACCAGAAAGGCTGCCCATGGTGCCCCCCGGGGTGTATGGATGACAATTGAATTAGCATCACCAGAAAACAGCTTGCAGGTGAAAGTCACTAGTGTTAGAGCGTAACTGTGTACGAATGAATGTGAGTGAGCTGCAAGAGAGTGGAATTAACCCTCCTTCATCCCCCCGCTACTTCTCCATTTAAATAGACCTGTTATTAACATTCATTTTTTTCAGGACACATGTTATCATCACGAATACACAGCATTATTTCCGGTTTAAAAAGTAAATAATATTTATTAGTTCCATACCAGTTCTGTTGCTGACCATAAATATTGCAAAGAATCCATTCTATTCAAGCAGCAGTGAGATAAGATGATTAGTAAGGGTGTCCCAATGTACGTAGATAATTACATAATCTAGATACATGGAGAACCGATGATGTTTTCAGTGTTTTATTTAGCCATAGATGTAAAAGAGATCAGCTTTATTTATATACATTCATCTATGTGTAGATAGAAACCCAAATCACTAAAATCTCATGCGCTTTATCACAAGGATGAAATGTTAAAAAGTTGTTTTTGATTATTTAAGAGCAGAACTAAACCAATAATATGCACCTATCCCTGTTCTGCTGCAGGGCACTGCCATCTTCTTCCTTCTTTTCTTCCTGGAGATGATGTTCGGCCACCTTGACTGGCAGGGCCAGGATGACCTATCTCAATTCCAGCACGCTTATATCAAGTTACATAGTAGGTCAGGTTGAAAAAAGACATAAGTCCATCAAGTTCAACCACTAGAGAAATAAACATATCCCAGATATAAAACCCTATAAGATATAGTTGGTCCAAAGGAAGGCAAAAAAACCCTGGTACAATCTGCTTCAACAGGGGAAAAAATCCTTCCTGATTCCATGAGGCAATCGGATGTTCCCTGGATCAACGGTTATTTTTACTTTAAATCCTTATTACCCAGTTATATTCTGTGCTTCTAGAAACCATCCAGCTTTTTCTTAAAGCAATCTATAGTAGTTGCTGAAACTACTTCCTGAGGGAGCCTAGTTCTCTATATGGACCGCTTATATATTTATACAGGGTGATCATATCCCCCCTTATACGTCTCTTCTCAAGGGAGAATAGATTCAGTTCAGCTAATCTCTCCTCATAGCGGAGCTCCTCCATTTCTTTTATTAGTTTAGTTGCCTTCTCTGCACTCTCTCCATATCCACAATGTCCTTTTTGTGAACTGGTGCCCAAAACTGGACTGCATATTCCAGATGTGGTCTGACCAATGCTTTGTACTAGGAAATGATTATGTCTCCATCTCTGCAGTCTATTCCTCTTTTGATACAATAAGTTTGGATTGCAGCACAACAAAATAAGTGATGACAACTGTCACCCATTTATACATTAGTTCAGTTCACATACACACATGGCCAAAACTACAATCTTCAGCACTAACTCAGCTTCAGCATGCATGATCCTTTAATATCACAAAGCTGATTCAAAGCAATAATGTCCACCTTTAATAGAGTGAACCCGTGCAGATACAAAGTAGCTTTTGGCATTTCTAATAGATCAAGAATTATAAATTGATTGTTAGGACTCACATACACTATAGGATCTTAATTTCTTGGAATAACACATTACCCAGCCAATTATAGATGTCTGATGTTGGTGACACAAGTTTTAAATGATTGGGAACTTTCACTCTTTGTTCACTCTGCACATTGCGCTCTATCTCATAAATCATGCCGGCCTATTTTCACTCTCATCCTAAAAGTTCATAATCCAATTAATGGCATCCAGAATTATTTCCTTTTGCAGAGTTCTTCTTTATTATTCTACAAATAGTAATTAATTTTCCTTCCTTTTACATCATCACTGGTGTGGAAAAGTGCCAAGTCTATTCACCAGTGACATTATTTCATGTCTGTACAATCGGCATCTCCCATAATTGTTTCTTTTTTTATTTTAGCAAAAATTTTGTATTTTTATGCTTACTTGACACATCTTTCTTTTGATATTTTTTTCCTTTCAGTTTGAATTGATTTGCTAGCCAATTTCTTTTCTGTTGGCGACCTATCCTGCTTTGCATATCACAGCCCTGCTCTGTTATAAGATTATCTAAATATGCCATGGCTGGCCCAGCTCCTTAACCCCTCCATCACCAATGAAGCCATAAGAGAATAGTATAGAACATCATTTCTTAACCTTTTCCCCCTTAAGGAATCCTTGAAATAGTTTTCAGGTCTTGCAGAACCCTTCATAAAACCATGGGAAGTCAATGGAACAAACATGCATTGGTGGTCAGAGGAAAGAAGCCCCCCCACCTCTTACAGATAGCTGGGAGCTATGGCGTCATACTACTGACTGTGCCAAGCAGCACTGACCACAGAAAGAAGAGGTCACCATCACAGGGGAGGGCAATCAGCCAAAGTTTAAGGAACCCCTAGCACCCTTTGGAGAAACCCAAGGGTTCCAAAGCTGCTATGGAGCGCCACTTAAGTGACACCTCTGAGATGTATTGTAACATTCATGATGGTGGCACCTAGCAGCAGTCTCAGGGTTTTTGGATATGTGCATAAAGTAGAAAGGTAAGTAGGTAAATAACATGCATAAAACATGTTAAATGCACATATAATGTTATTGGAACATTGGTGCTGCAGTTAATGGTCTTTAAAATAAAAATGTGGTGGCAACAGCAACAATACTGTACCTCCACATAACAAAAAAGAGGAGTGTATGGGTTACTGCATGCACCGGGTCTATCTCAGGTGCACAAATTAACACCTTCTGAGCAAAGAGATTTTTGTTTTAGAGTGGTTACATTTATTGGATGCAATGCCTTATTCTTATATTCAAAAGGATTTCAATATTGATGGAACAAGGGTTTAAAATTGTAGAGTGCTGGTCAAACAAGCCATGGATAAATAGCTCTGATTTTGTATTTTATGGCCAAAGTGTGGGATATATGTATATATAAAAATATATATATATATATATATATATATATATATATATATATATATATATATGCAGTTCTTTATTTCAGCACAATTCATATAATTCAGAAAAACAACCAAAATCACCACCATGGAAAAAAATCTGCAGGCTTTTTTTTTCCAGCCAGGCTTCCTGTGTCTCATAATAACTCGCAGTCCTGTAGACGATCAATACGTTTGCCTGCTAACTTTACATTGGGCTTAGGTGCTGAGATCCACACAGAGGTCAGACTGAGGGGAAAGGCACGGGACAAATCAAATCTATTCTGCTTTACCGGCAGGAACTGGGGGCTGAATTCAATACATAACAAATCCCTTCTCTTCTCCATTGGGAGCTGTGGCCCCCTATTAATTGCAGCCTCTGTCCTACCGTGGAGGATACATGCAATGCTTTCATAAGCGGTCACATTTCAAATCATCCAACTTAAATATAAACTATAGATTTTTTATAGTTTTTTATATATGTGTTATAAAATTTATATATATATATATATATATATATATATATATATATGTATATATATATATTGTATTTATTTAGAATTGTAAAAGAAAATAGACATACTAAGTAAAAATTATAAAGATAGAAATATATATACACTAAACAAAAATCCTACCTTTCCCAATTTTATTTTAGCACAAGGCCAATAATGCTTTCACTAAATGTATCACCATTGGCATACGTTCCTTAACCTGACAATAACTCTACAGCTAATTTGCATACTTTTTATTTCTCAACTTCTTCTTTTTTTATTATAGGCTGACAAATGCAGAAAATTGTTGATAAAGGCATTTTAGTCATTTTATAGTTACTACTTTGATTTTACTGCACAATGTGAGCTTCATACAGTGTGCATTGAAAGCCTGATAGATTAACAGATCCCTATAAGATGATTACAATTGATTGGATATTGGATAAGTACGTACTTATAGGCCAGCTCTGATCCATATTTAGGCATAATGATGATCAGAAATTGAGTGTGCAGAGCAAGTTTTTGAATTAATATGATCCAAAGAACATTGCATTCACTTTTATCATTTTCAATTTGGTACAACAGTTACATTGATTGCAAGATTGCTAATCAAAAATGTTATTGTACATCAAATATTTCTAATCAAAAAGCACATCAATCATGTTATTGATGAAAGGTTTTATTAGAAATGTAATATTCAATTAGAAAATTGAGTGTGTGGCTACATTTAGGAAAACCAATTTATAGATAATATATTCTATAGATAACATTTATAGATAAAGAAACATTTGGTACTTGTATTAGCTACTTTTAAAATACACCTTTTATTTCAATTACCATAGCACATGGTATTTTTATATATCAGCGTGGGGGTTTTATTCCCTGCATAGGAATTATGTATGTGTCCCCTGGTCCTGTCTAGACGCCATGTTTTCACCCCACATAACTGAATGATATTTCAGAGGTTTGGAGCCAGCAGAGGTAAGAGACGAGTTTTCTTGTCTTATCACTTCCAGGTACTTTACTATGGTTGGCGAGCTCTGGGCCATGGGATAAAGCCAGATCCTGGTGTGCAAACTGCAGGGAAGTGATCCCTATCAGCATGAAATCATGTAAATGGAAGGACGGGGAGCAGCCAAAGGCAAAGTCTTATCTCTACATAAATAAAGTGCGCCATCCCCTGCCTCTTTGATATACATCTGGTTTGAATTTATTTTGCCTGAAAAGCTTGTCTCTGGCTTTTATTTCAGCTCTGCTTTATGGAAAAACCCTTTAACCCGTTTCCTTTTTTCCAGTGTGAAGATGATAAAATGCACAGTGTACAGTATAGGCTGGGGATCATAAATGGACGCCACTGACTGGTAATTCTATTGGGTAATATAGCATGACAAATAAATATACATTGCATATATGCTAAGGATTGTGTACATGTAAAGAAGACAGAAGGACAGAGCCACGGTTGTTTAGACATCTTCTGGGGTCATCATTTTCTTCCGTGATTGAGATGATAACGCACAAACATATTTGGGATCTTTTATTTGGCATGGCTGGAACTCCAGGCTGCCTTAACGTGAACATTGTTTC
The DNA here is from genome assembly GCF_032062135.1 of Pyxicephalus adspersus. NCBI lineage: Eukaryota > Metazoa > Chordata > Amphibia > Anura > Pyxicephalidae > Pyxicephalus > Pyxicephalus adspersus. The sequence goes on along the minus strand of NC_092866.1, from coordinate 49,375,472 downwards.
AAGCACATTCCTTTGCATGTTATGCACATGCAAGTATTGGGTAGGTGTAACATTTATTGGCATTATTACCTTTTATAGAAATCTCAGTTACCCCTGTCAATTTCCAATTCTCTCCAGAAGGACTCTTTGTTCCTATAATCCTTGTATGTATATCATATTGGGTCACCATCTAGCTTAAAGAGCAGACTTTTTTGGCCTTTTTAACATGTGGGAACCCTTAAAATAACTTTCATGTCTTTAGGCAACCCCTGCTATAATTACTATATTAACAGATTAGACTCAATTAGTGTAGTGGGCATTAGTAAGGATACATCTTACATTACTGGCCAGTGGGAAGAATGTCACCCTTACAGATAGTCAAATAGATCACTGGTGTCCAACTGACTGGTGAAATTGGTCCCTGTTTAAGAAACCCTGTTCTAGAAAAAGATGCCAGCCTAGAGACAATCATGTAAATCCTGGCGTGTGGTTAATTGTGGTTTTCACAGATATCTGAAACATACAAGTTAAGCACAGGAGTTTGAATAGACTTTGCCTCAAAATCTGTATGGGTTCCATGAACAGCAGAAAAACAGATATCCCAGCATCATCAGAAGAGCAAACTGCGTTCTGGTGGTTAGGTGTAGGGAGGAGTGAGCAAAATTTTTAATTTTGATCTCGTGATGAATTTGGCCTTTCTCGCTTACAGAACATGTAAGCAAAAACGTCCTTGTGATTCGCCACAAGGTCGTGTTCTCGCTGAACTCCATTGAGAGTTCATCTGGAGATCACCTGCAGTCACAGCTGATTGGAGGTACTCGTGTGCCTCCAATCAGCTTTGACCGCGGTTCCCACGGTCACTGGGCTGTACCCGGTGACCTTGGGGACTGAACTCAGATGAACTCTCTATAGAGAAACTCCATTAGGAGTTTGCCTGAAGTCACAGTTGATTGGCGGCATTTGTGTGCCTCCAATCAGCTGTGACCGCAAGTTCCCATGCTCCCCGGGCTCTACTTATCAGCCCGGTGACCATGGGAACTGAACTCAGATGAACTCTAAATGGAGAAATTCCATTGAGAGTTCATCTGGAGTTTGCCTGCAGTCATAGCTGATTGGAAGCACTTGCGTGCCTCCAATCAGCTGTGACCGCAGGTTCCCACGGTCACGGGGCTGCACTTATCAATGATAACTACAACCTGGTGACCGTGGGAACTGAACTCAGATGAACTCTCAATGGAGAATCTCCATTGAGAGTTCATCTGGAGTTCGCCTGCAGTTACAGCTGGTTGGAGGCATGCGTGCGTCCAATCAGCTGTGACCACAGGTTCCAACGCTCCCCAGGCTGTACTTTTCAACCCAGGGAGCGTAGGAACCTGCGCTTCAATGGACTTTGCGAAATCGGTTTGGCGAAATTTTGCGTACCCATCGGAAGTTCTCGTGAGAATGTCTCGTGGAAGTTTTCGTGAGAATGTCAGAGGCATCATCCCTAGTAAAATGTTATTGAGTCCATTCAAGTTTCTCAGTTTACTACTATAGGCTCTGATGAAGTGGGACTTTAACCCAGGAAGTGGGTTAGCTGTTCCTTGCCCTATAGCTATGAGCGAATGTGTTCAATAAAATATTGTTGAGCATTTTGATGGCACTAATTTGGGGTCATTATCTCTTTGGGTCTAGTTACCAGAGAGGACAGTTTGATGGCACCAAAATAATTCTGGTTGCTGAAATTTGGATCGACGTGGAATTAGAAGTTAGCTTTAGCGACTCTAACCATCTTTTATTTCAGATGACGCTGTATGTTCATCAGCCCAAAAATGAAATGAACTATATTTCATTTGCTGAAACCTCTACTACACACTAAGCCTGATTTATCAAAGCTCCCCAAGACTGGAGAAGAAAGATTATCATGAGAGAACCTGGGTGATCCAGCAAACCTAGAATGGATGTGGTAAACTTTTGCCAACTGATGACAAAAAGTCCTTTCTAGGTTTGCTGGATCACCTAGGTTCTCTCATGATAGTCTTGGAAATCAGACCCACTGACCCAATCACAGAAGTTGTGAGTGTGAAAGTGCACTGTACAGGAGAGGATTATGTACAACCAGAGGCTGGAAGTAAAACAGGAGACCAGCTTAAAAATGGTAGGCCTACTAATGCTGGCCAGTCCAACTTCTACTATATGCACCTGAAAAACATACCAGTCAAGGATAAAGTCAGGATTATACCTACCTTACCCCCATTTTCTGCATTGGTGGGTGTGATGTTTTGATCTTTTGGGTAGCATTCTGTAGAACGCAGCAAGAGAGGACACTTAAGTCCATTGAAAGTGCATCTTCTCACAAGGTTTCAGTTCTTCGGCCTTTCACACGGCTTACCCAGAAGAGACGTGATGACATCCTCACCTAGATGCTAAAGATGGATGTTAGGTGAGTATACTTCTAATTTTAATCCTTACAAGTAAGTTTTTTAGTTTCTAATAGATGAGGATTTGGGGAATGGTCATGTCCAGTGTCCGTGTTAATAAAATGTCCATTTTGGGAATTTTGTAATGTGAACGTGAGAACATTTTTATGTGTATGTAATATACAAAATACCATTTTTTGGTGAAGAGATCTCATTTATATTAATATTAACTTTATAGGATACCTTTCAGTTTGGATTCCTAATTGAACCCCCCTCCCCGTTTCCCTATTCGCTCATTGTCTTGCATTTCCGTATCTTGAATCCAAGATGCAGTTGGCACATCATTCTCCTGTTATCTCCTTGGCCTTCTCCTCTTCTTTTCTGATAGTTAACTGACACGGCTGACAAGACTGACACCGCCAATCAGTTTCTACTCAGCAAGGTCACACAGCTGACTTGACTTGTGATTGGCTGCTGCTCCCTGGCCTGTTATTACTGTCTGTTTTGATCGGAGGCAGGAGGTGGTCCCCAGTCAAACAGAGAAAAGGTCTTGAAGAAGGTAATTAAATCCTGTCAGAGGCAATTATTGGTTCCAGGGCCAGGGCTCTGGGACTGAATGCAGATCATCTGAAGCTTTATTCTTTGAGAAATTCAAGAAGGCTTCTGGCACCGCTCTCCGAGCCCCAAAGGAAGCACCGCTCTTTGTGCAAAACAATAGACTCCTATATTTCAATTGCACTGTAGATTTTTTTCCCCTTTGCTAAATCATCAATTATTTTTTAGCATCCGTTTACCGGTATTTTCTTTGCTTTCCTTTTTTATTTCTATCACACTGTGAGACCTTTAGAAAATGTCCCCTTTTTTTATTTGAGGAATCTGAATTCAGCGGTTCTGCTACTGTAACAGACCTATTCATATGGGTTAAATGATATTGCGTTTCTAAACAAATAGGATCACCTAATAAATGCAGACGGAGAGCTCTGGGAAGGAGGAAAAGGGTAATGTAGAGCCGGGAGATTCAGAGATACAATGTATTAAATATATTGCTGAAAATTCTATATCACAGGATATTATTATAAGCATCATGCAATTTTCAGGGGCGAATTGAATTCCTTTCCCCATATTTTGAAAAAATATCTTTTGCTTTTATTGGATGTTAACTCTGTGTTTGTTTTTGTGTTCTATTTTATTAATGTCTGAGATAGTAGAACCACTCGTTACGAAGGGAGCTTCATGTGCCTGAGTGGTTTTACAATTATTTGTATTTGTATGCAAATCCTTTTACAATCTAAAGTATATTCAAACCCAAAATTCCAATTTGCCACTGTTAATATTATTATTATCAGTATTATAATTATTATTTTTCATGTGGGCTTCCTTGTCTCTTATTTCTAGCCATTGATCCAGTCTGTATATTGTCTTAGGATAATCACACTTAAGAAGCATAGTCACCCTAGGACATGCACACCTGCCGCTCCCTACAAGTGTACATGCAGATGCATAGGACCGGATTTATCAAAGCTCTCCAAGACTGGAGATACACTTTCATCAGTGAAGCTGGGTCATCCAGAAAACCTGGAATGGATTTCTTTAAAGTTTGCTAAGAAATGTTTTGAATCCTGGACCAGATCGATTACAGGATTGCTGGATCACCCAGCTTTACTGATGAAACTGTATCCTCTCCAGCCTTGGAAAGCTTTAATAAATCAGACCCATAGTGTCAGCATGTTCCCACCATGGCTGCATGATGGATTTTTGACAACACAGTGCATATTGGCATTGTATTAGGATGGCCCTTTCTAATGTAGCACAATGCACAGCAGACTTGTGCATGCTGCAGTTTGAAAAACAGTGCATGGTACCAAACAGCAGGGTGTTGATGTGTGTTGTGCTACAGTGCTCTGGTATTGTCCATTTCAGGTAGCTTTAGGGATCAATGGCATTGCACAAATACATGCGTAATGCAGTTGTTTCTGCATGTGAATGCATGCCTTATTGCAATGCTATAGTGCAGTGGTCGCCAACCTAAAATCACGGCCTCTGGACCGTGCATGCGCGGGGAGCCGGGTGTCACTCAAAGGGGGTCAAACCTCCCCCAGAGTGATGTCATTATGCCATAACCCTGCCCACTCTCCCTTCACAGATCTGAGCCTGCAAAGAAAGAGTTAGCGGGTTGTGTCCAGGGACACAGCCCGCCCACTTCCCTGAGCCTCTGAACTGTACAGGGACATGGTCTGGAGCTCTGGCCAGTGCATCCTCCCAGAGGAGTCCTTCTCCTGCCCCGCTCAGGGGTGCATCGACCAGAGCCGCAGACCACCAAAATTTACTCTCGGACCACCGGTTGGTGACCGCTGCTCCAGTGGGCAAAGTTGGGCAGGTTCACACCTACCTCAAAACTGGGATCCCATGTGACTCCCCTCAGCTTGCCATACTCCTGAACAACCCCACAGCAGCATTGGTTCTTAAAGAACAGGTGTCTGCATATTTGACAGGTGTCGGCAGTAAGCGGTACCAGTGCCACTCAATGCCATCCCTATTGAGGCTGCTGCAAGTATCCTCCCCCAAAGGGCAAAAGTTCCTGACGCGAAGAAGCGGAAAATGCACTGAAACCTCCCTGCCAGTGTGAATTTAGCGTTACTGTACCTGTATGTATAGTAAGGGCCACTTGTGGTTAACTACAGTGTTCTACCGCAGGCTCAACCGCACTCCCAACCACTCCGATTCAACTGAATATTAGTAGTTAGAAGCATTTTGTACATGTGGTTGTAATGAACTGCAGCGTGGTTCCAGAAAGTGACAAGTTGCTTTTGCCGCAAGGTTGCTTTTCTTCCTGTGGAGGAGGAACCGCACCTTAGCCACAACTGCACTTACCCTCACTCAACCACAAGACAAAGTGATTGAAATGCTACAGTTGAGTCTGAAAAGGGCATAAACCATTTACTGCAGGGAAAGCCTCAGGACCACTGCTGACAGCAAGCATGGGATTTAAAAATAGATTGTTATATTCCATTGATGCATTTTAAAGATATTACTTTTCTGGAAGTTTATTTTAGTTTAAAACACAACACTGCAAGTAGCAAACCAGATACAAAAAAGTTGGTGATATTTATCGCTCTCCAGAATCCTTAAATTCTTTTGCCTGCTGAGACAGACGCTGCCCATGTAAGCCAATAGCAAAGTTCTAGTCATGTAATTTAGCCCAGGGGCTTTCGGTGGGTGATATTCAAGCAGAACTCTGATCTCGACAATATTCAAGGGGAAAGGAATGTATTCAGACCTGGTGATATCCTTTATACATTTCATTTATTGGGCAAATGTAGGGAAAGTTTGACCAAAGGCAGCTTTCATATAAATTATAATTATTGGGTTTTGATTTATTAAATTCTAAATCCTACATTTGTACAGAAAGGGAAAGAGAAAAAACAAAGGGTTTTAACCATTCCCTAAAAGATCCAAAAAACGGCTTGGGATTTGTTTTAATGGGGGATGGTGTTATCCATTCTATCCTCCTCGTACGAAGCATTGCACTTGGAACAAATTTGTAGGAATACGCTGTGTGGGAATTTGTACTTGCACTGATAAAATAGGATCATAGTATTATATATTTATATAAAGGCAATGTACAACGCACACATTTGGCCATTGACTTGTGTGATTACTAAAGTTGTGGCTTCTGCAAACTCATTGAATTTTCACCGGAGAAAGGTAGTTTGGCGGGAGAAAGTAGTGGAGGGAGCATTGTATCTTTAGGAAAATCAACAAGAAGTGGGCTAATATGGGTAAGTCTGGGGAGCACTTTATTTTGTTAGTGGTGAAAATCGTTAGGGAGAAGTGGACTGGCACGGGGATATAATGGGGAGGGGGACATTGTATTTTTAGTGGTGAAAATCACCAGGGCAAGGTGGGAAGACAGTGGGGGAGCATTGTTTAGAGGTAGAAATCACTTGGGAGAGGTGGGTTAGCATGGGAAGGTAGTGGGGGGAGCCGCTTATTTTATAGGTCGTATGGCATGGGCATGTAGCGGGGGGAGCATGGTATTGATGGAGATAATCACCTAGCAGATGTAGAGTAGTGGGAGGGGTATTGTATTTTAGAGGTGGAAAGCAATAGAAAAATGTGGGTTGGCATGGGCAGGTGGAGGGAAGCAGTGTATTGTTAGGGATGACAATCACCAGAAAGAAGTGGCCAGGCATGTGCATGTAGTGGGAGAAGTGGTTTAGCATGGGTAGTGGTTTTTATATCCATATCAGTGGAAAATAAACTCAACTGTTACCCTTTGAGATGAACACATCTTTCCCCCTTCAAGGTTTTAGGTGGCAAAAAGTAAAATTACTAGAATTACTTAATGGTAAATTATTTACTGGTGGTTCCCAGCATTCTCCTCCTTCCAGTTCAGAGGTTGTCAAGATATAGGGACCATAGAATATGTTATTTACCACTGTCCATAGCTGTCCTAATTTGGCAGGTACAAAAAGAAGGAATGAAATACAAGAAACATGGGTTGAGCTTCAGTTATTGTGTTCTACAGAAGCATCTCCATGCACAATATGTTGATCTTACTGGTTCCAGCTAAATCTTCTGAAGCCACCATGTGTATGACTTATCAATAGGGATAAGTCATACACATGGTGTAATAAGGACACATACAACAATAAAACCTGGTTGAATAATTGTAAATGCCACTTTTTGGTAAAATGTTTAATCTTTTACAACTAATATATAAAAGAATGTTCAGTTGTGTTGCTGTGTTACTTAAAATGAGAATGCGCCAGTTTCCATTTTTCCAATTTGCCATTTATTACCCATCAGCTAAACTGTTTTTGTATATTTTAAACAATGGTTCAAAATGTTGTATTCATTATCATTTTAAATATTATGGCAATGCCTACAAATCTAAATGCAAATTTTGATAATAAATAAGAAATCCTGTGTGTGTGAATATTTTATGGTTTTAAATTTAGCCATTGGATGGAGCTTCTAACTGATCTTCAGAAGTCTTGGATTTTCAAACTACAAAGGTCGCTTTGGTCCTATAATCTAGGGAAAAAAACTGAAGGCTACAGAACCCAGTAGCTCAAGCTCAAAAAACTCAAAAGAGCAATGACTCCTCCCTCTCCATATGATCTTATTTGTGGTTGCACTATTTAGAGTCAGCCTGCTTGAAAGATGATAAAATACATATTAAACACAATATATATATATATATATATATATATATATATATTAAAAACAATGGACTAAAAAAAAAGATTTAACCTGACCCTAATCCATTATAGTTTCAATCTAAGGCTATTTGATTGTTCCAGATGCAGGGTGCCTTATATGTCTGCAGTCATGTGCAGATTTCTGAACTCCCGAGCAGTAAGAAATAAGATAATGGGTTGATATGGATTGGGAGGTTTAGGCAGATGTCAGGAAAGCCCAGCAAATTGAGAGATGGCCTCTGGGTGACCCATAACTCTCCAGCCGCACACACAGTTATATAACAATCTGCACATCAGTGACTTGTCAGAATTTACACAGGAGCAGAAATACTAAACTATAGAATTTCAGCTGCTCTCATGACAGTCCCTCCTATTATCCTCAGCCTTTCATCTAAATGGCACCTTTCATCACTATATCCAATTTCTTGGGAGCTATGACAATACAGGTCAGTCCAGTTTGACTATTCTAACAATGAATTTGCAGCCAGCAAATTACAGGAAACTATTTAATATGGCTTGACCTGATGCTTAAGAGATGCCATTGGTCTAGTACTTGTACCAAGGGTCTGTCATCATCAATTTACATTTCATATGATATATTCATATATATGATATGTATACATATATACATATAATATATTTCTACACTAAGCTTTCTATGTCACGTTATCACAATATTTCTGTAGAAAATTTTCAGGTGATACTTTTGACACAAGAACATCAGCTGTTGTCCAAAGTCTATTGTTAGGCACAAGCTAGGACTTATTGATTTATTGACTTATTAGGATATCACACATAGCAGGGTATACAATTTATGTACGTGTATAGTATAATGGGCCTGAATTGTTAAAGTTCTCAAGACTGGAGAACCTCGAATTCCCCCTCATATTCCTAACGGGTAACAACACTGTTATTCGACCCTCCCCTCAGGCACGTTGTCTTGGTGTCACCTTTCACTCTGCCCCCTAATTTACCCCCCATATTCAGAACATTTCCAGGTCCTGTCAAATTCATCTACGCAACATCTCCAAAATCTGCCCCTACCTGTCCCCAGAGACCACCAAACTCCTTGTACACGCTCCGATTATCTCTCGTGTGGACTACTGTAACCTCCTCCTCTCTGGTATTCCACTAACCCAACTCATCCATCCTTCTCTCTGCTCCTCTTCCGCTGTATCTCTTTGTAGTTCCCTTATAATAATAATAATAATAATAGACTATCATGGGTGAACGTAGGTGATCCAGCAAACCTAGAATGGATCTGGCCCAGGATTGAAACATTTGTCTACAAACAGCAAATTATTTTAAGGAATATTTTCTAAGTTTGCTGGATCTCCCAGGTTTACCTATGACTGTCTATCTTCTCTAGACTTGGAGAACTTTAATAAATCTGACCAAATATGTTATACATTTACAGATGATTTCACAGATCACCATAAACCTTCCAGCATAGTGAAAGATCTCTTTATTCAATGTAGAGCTCATGACTGGTCCATCCCATACACTATGCAATATTGCTAGAAATCTTTATTATAAAATATGCTATGGTGATCCTGTGTGGCTACTAATAAATAGCTGCGTACACAATTCCAAGAATTATCACTGGAAACGACGAAAGACTGATTGGCCGAAAATCGTTCACAAAAAAGATGACCAGTGATGCCGACGAACGATCATTGACGTTGGAAATGAACCACCATCACAGCGGATCTGATTGGCCGACGATCGTTCACTATCTATCGCGTGTGGATGGTTCTGCAGTACACTTTCTCCTTTACACGTCGCTACCTGCATCGTTCAAACAATTGTATCTAGCGTGTGTACACTATTGGTGGATTATATTTGAACGATTGTATCATTACAGCATGTTCAGAATTGTGCACAATACGATCGTTCAAATATAATCGTGCATAATCATTGGTCGGTCACTAATTGTTCGTTTTCTAACGATAATTATTGGAAGTGTGTACCTAGCTTTAATAATAAAATAGAAAATACAACAGATTATGGGAGTCATTAGCAGCAGAGAATGGAATATTTCACCTCTGCACACTGGAGTCCTCAGAATAAAATCCCGTTACATTAGCAATTAGCGTCCAGTTCTCTGTGCACTTTAAATGCTGGTTTATATACTAAGTACATATCAGTGAGCTGAGGGCTGCTATTATCTCTAGCATGTCCTGTGCAGCTGTACACATAGAATCAGTGATCCCAGCAGATTTGATTGCTCACTGCAAAATATACAGAATGGAGTTGCCTTATTGGTCCTAGACAAGTGTCGATTTGTCACCGTCTGTGATTGCTTTTAATGGCCTAACAATGGAGACCTAATAGATGTAATGGTGTGTACAGACAGAGCCTGGGAGTCTGGCATCCTTCACTTCCCTTGTTCTCAGGCTGCCCTGTGTCTGGTGCTCTGTGTATTATTATTGCATTGTTTCAGATGGAGACTGCCTGCTAAACACTGACAAAGAGATTCTTTTCATTGTCTGCAGTGAGCATACAGAACAGGCAGCAAAGATGGCCACACAAGACAATTTCACAACAGCCGTAAAAAGTCCCAACAATATTTTAAAGCATTTTATATATTTTTTTTATGTTGTCACCCCATACAGTATTTATTTTTAGTGAATAGGCACTAGATTTTAGCTCTTGGGGACAGGGTCTTCTCCTCCTTTGTCATTGTCTGTATCTGTCGGATATTTGCAACCCCTATTTATTGTACAGAGCTGCGTAATATGTTGGCACTAAATAAATCCTGTTTATTAATAATAATAATAATAATAATAATATTAGTTATAGGCAGTTCAAACAGACCAGCTTCTGCTTTACTAGCCCTAAACAATATCGGGGACCGCTGTGCTAGATTTTCACCCGAGAAGATTGCAGACGATAATTATCCAGTGCATGTACGTAGCTAGTACACATGGCGCGAATGTTTTATACTTTTGGCTAATTTCCTATCTGATAGAGCAATGAAATAATTATATGACCAATTCTTTTCTAATACAGATATAACAAACAATTGCTTTTTAACTAATTTTACGCACTTGGGTTGTGAAGCAAACGAGTTGGTAAGGTTGCATACACATGTGCAATGACAAAAGACTGCACGATGCATGAATGAGTGCTGTACATACAGCTTCATTCTGCTCTATGGAGAGGGGAGGGGGAGGACAACGAAGCAGCACCCCGCTGTGCTCTCTCTCAACAAATGACGAGCGATGTACACACACCAGATCCTCATCTGATATCAGCCATAAGGCGATTATCAGACAAGAATCATCTGACGTGTTTACGTAGTGTAGGTCTTGATCCAAAGTACATGATTATGTGCTATTATTTCCCTTTGTGTTTGTAATACAGTGATAGACAGAGCTGGCATGTGAAGGGACTTTGCCATGTTTAATCTGGCAAGCATGTATAATGAGGGGTAACTAGTGTACTCTTTAGAAAGATGTACATGGTGGCCATGCTTCTTTTGGCTGGTACCCAACCATTTACATACATGGCATGTATTTATATAATTTAGAGTTAAATGAATCGTTAGGGCTCTATTGATAAAATGGGGAATCAGACATTCCTTCAAACATTCCCTTGTGGGATTCTTTTGCTCCCCAAGGCTGAAGAAGATACACTTTCATCAGTGAAGCTGGGCGATCCAGCAAACCCAGAATGGATTTATGGATTTAAGTAATTTGCTATTTGTTAGGAAATGTTTTCGATCCTGGACCGAGTCCAATCCAGGTTTGCTGGATTACTCAGGTTCACTGATGAAAGTGTATCCTCTCCAGCCTTGGAGAGCTTTAATAAATCAGGCCCCATGTGTTTGGCATTATTTGATTCCCACCAGGGAATGTTTGAGGAAATGCCAGATTCCCTGGATTATAAATAGAGCCCTTAATGTATAAAAAAAATTCTGCAATACTAATATATATGCCACGTTCCAAAAACTAAATAACAAGTGAGATATTTAAAATCAAATGCATGCATCAAAGAAATGTAAAATCTGGTCTGGTAAGGAAAGTTTAGAGTTTAGTAAGTTAGTGATGAAGGGGTTAAAGTACATATATGACCAAATTAAATGACACTACGTTTGGTAAAGTACTGTAACAGTTTTGCTTAGCACTGCTGTTCTCCCATACCCACTGTTAGCCAATTCCTGCCTATGTTTACTAGCTCTATGGTCAGCTGCACATTATTATTATTCTACAGTATTTATATAGCACCATCAGATTACACAGCACTGTACAAAGTCCATAGTCATGTCACTAATCTAATGTCCCTACCAGAGTCATATGTCAAGCCAATTAACTGAACTGCATGTTTTTGGGAGGAAACTGGAGTACCCTCATGCAGGCATGGGGAGAACCTGCAAACTCCATGCAGATAGTGTTCTAGCCAGGATTCGAACCTGGGAATTAGCACTGCAATGGTCAGAGGACTTACCTTTGAGCCACTGTGCTGCCCTTTGGGGCCCCATACTGAACTTCCAGGACAAGAGGGCACCATGCCTGAACATTATATAATGGGCCTGGTTTGCTAAAGCTCTCCAGGACTGGAGAAAGGAAAAACCTTGGTGATCCACAAAACCTGGAACAAATTTCCTAAAAAAATAATTTGCTATTAACTGGCAAATGCTTTCCATCCTGGACCAGATTGTTTCCAGGTTTGCTGGATCACCCAGGTTCTCCCATGATAGTCTATTTTCTCCAGTTTTGTAGAGCTTTGTTAAATCAGACCCATTATTGCTCAGTGCTTGTCATGATAGACATGGATTCACAATGCTAGATGACATAACTGACAAAAGATTAAGAGAGACATGAAGATTAAAAAACAATCAGTAAGTTTATGTGTTGTGTTTTTTATACGTCACCTGCATGATGGTAATGCAAAGGGCAGGTTCTTGTTCTTTAACTATGGGCTCTTGCACTGTTATGGAAAGCATAGGGCCTGGTATGGATATTAGGGGGGCACACAAATGTCTCTCCCCCTTTTTTCTGCCCAGCTAGCGTCTTTGAACCTGGTATAAACAGGAGGGTGTGTAAATATTAAAAGTGATAGATCTAATTGACGTGTAACAGAAAGCTTTTATGGAATGAGTTAAAATGTATTTTTTCCCTGCCCTAGGGGGAGGCAATAATTTCAGAAATTTGGCAGCCATTATCTTTAATGCAAATTCGATCAAAGACAATTTTTTTTCCTCTTATTGTTTTGATGATTTTAATCAAATTTGGCAACTTTACACATCTATACTCATCATTTGGTTGGTTGTTCACATACATAAAAAAATAATTATATATCCTATAAAAATTGTGTATCCACAAATATTTAGATCATATAGCTATATATGTTTGCAGAACATCTTATTACTAATTGGAAATCTTTTGTAACATTTTTTATCAGTTTCATTACTTTACAACTGGGTTCTGTACGATACATTTGAAAGATTCAATTACATGAGGAATCTAGAACCAGAGGCCAGTTTCCTCGGTACGGTCAATGAAATGAATCTATAATTTATTCCTATTATAAATGAATACCCCTTTAGATGCACTTAGATGAATGTCAGCATTCCCTTTTATTTATAAAGTGATATTGTATAAAATAAGTATGTCTGCTATTTAATAACATCATATCCTGTCTACTATATTGCAGTAGCTGTCAAGTGATATCTTTCCCTCTATCACACACTCCAAGCTTATCAGAAACTATTTTTCTAGTTCCACGATAATAGTCCCTCAATGCCTTGACCTCTGGCTTCCCTGAACTTGCCTGTGCACGAGTCCATATATCAAATACAAGCTCTACATCCCAACATAACATTTCAGCCTAGTAAGTGGGAATTGGATTGGCAACCAGTAGAAGAAATATCTCTCGATTTTTCCATTCCTCTCTTTTATGGTTTAACCTTTTCAGTTTGGGTTGCCGGTTACATGGCTGCTGCAATACATTGCTTTATGAGGAAACTTCATTTAAAGGACCAGTAAGCTGAAATTACTTTTTTTTTGTTGAAATAAGTAACATTTTTGTGAAATATTTCAAGCATTTAGAGCCAAAGATAACTAAAACAAAATGGGGGAGGCATTTGAATTTTGAATTATAGCTTTAGAAGGCAGCATCTAGGCTTAGAACTGGTCTAGTCAATGATGGATGGCAGCTCCAACACCAAAGTCTAACACAGTCGCTGGTACTCTGGGGGCTATGGGCTGTTCTCCAAGTCAAAAATGAAATTTAGAACAGAATGGACTTCACACTGAGCACTAGTGGGCTGCATGCTGGGAACCAGGATCATAGATATTTAAGGACCATTAAGGTTGGAGGCACTGGAAAGGGATGAAAGGGACAGTAAGCTCACTCTATACTGGTACAGACTACAAGCTGATGGCTACAAGAATATGGAAAATTGTTCAAACCCCGAAAACATAAACTGTGAGAAAACCTGGGCAAAAACAGAAGTAGAATGAGGGACATCAATAACAAAAATGACAAGGTATAAACACAGTTTCAGCACCATGGAAAGCAATGGTCAGCAAGTGAAAATATGGATTCCTGTTATTTATTGGGATTCAAATTTCCAACAAGACTCAGCAAAGGTGGAAAATAAAGACTATTCTAGCATCAAGATTTGCCCCAGCAAGAATTGACCTAACAAGATTCCCCAGTGCAATTTTTTTAGGGTTGGACTCGTCTACAGGAGGATCAGAAAAAAAATCCCCCAGTTATGTGACCCCAAATTAATTTTTTTTCTTAGTAGGTCCCTGCTGCCCTACATGTAAAACTGTACTGTAGCAAAAAAGCTATGAATTTTGTCCTTCCCTCCTTCTTATACTACCTCAGTCAGGTTATAGAAATTCCTACCGGAAAATGTTGGGTGAGTCGTTTTGTTTTTTACTTGGGTAAATTGCCCTTTTTTCCAATAGGCGAATATCAGTGAAATGATAAGTAGGCCTCAAAATGTTAGATTTTCCCTATTACTTTTAGTCCCAAACACCATGGGCATTCTGACAAATAAAGAATCTGTCCAGTAAAAAAAAACAGGGCTGTTCAGAATTCCCTACCTATCCAAAAACAAAGCAAAAAGCATATTTTTGGAGCTGATCACATTTAAATCTACTAAGCAGAGACACAGACAGGAGTAAAATATACTTTAGAGCTACTAAGAATTCCCTATCCCATGTAATAATCCCCCCAGCCCCTTTTAGCCAGGTGCAAAACCCAAAACTTTTCAGTAACCACCCTAATGTTTTTGGGTGGTAACTAAAAAGTTGGGTTACAAAGAGGGGGTCACCACCCACCTACAGCTTCTTCCCACCCAGTTTTTAAAAAAATCTGGGGAGAACACTGCCATCTAAAACAAAATGAAAAGTGTTGGCTTTAGATAAACTTTATGTTATCTATAGAGATGATGGAATCCTGATGATCAAACCGAGTGGATAGTGAATCTCCCCAGCAGGGATACACACAATAATACACCTAAAATTGGTTGCTTATCATTCTTAAATAAAATAACAACTTAGCTTTAGATACACGTAATAAACACAAATCTACAATACAATCCCCATTGCTGTATTGTTCAAGCTTTGGCTTGCAATAGCATTGCAGTGAAGTTTTTCAAACGTTATATGCAACATCCAAGAGCGATAAACTGTTTTGAAAAACTATGATATTCCATACTGATATGTTATAGAAGTAATTGCAACCAAACACCTGCACAAGTGTTATTAAATGCCTATCAGTTACCACTGGTTACGCACCCAGGAATGGTGAATGCTGTAGTTTTAATTGCTGGTCTGAACTTAGCCTGAAAATGTCTAGGAAACTGTTTTTTTACCAAATTTTTACATTTTTCTAACAAAAATAAAAATGTGCAATAAAGAAAACCTGGTCTTTCTATTTTGTCTTTTATGGATACATATTTGTCTTTGAATATATACTATCTACTTGGCGTGCAACACCACAGATGTTTTCTTAAGTGACCCTGACCATTTCCACAATCCCGGTTTCATTTTTATCTTCCATGACCCTTGATGGCATCATCCTAGATTAACTACAAATCCATGTTTTGAAGATACAAATCTGTTTTCTTCATTTTGACATTTAGATGGCTATGCTCTAAATACGTGTCCTGGCATCACAACAAAGGGTGAGAAATCCTTTCAGATCTTGGCACATTTCAGCTGAGGCCTTCAACAGTATCAGATTGATCAGACAACTCATAAGACGGAAAAATCCCTGCAAGGATCCCATTTGAGCTTTGCCAAGTGACAGACAGAGGAAGGGGTGTCACTTCCTCTTCATACACCTACAATGCATTGTATCATTTGTCTGCTGCTTTATTTAGTAACACTTCTAAAAAAAAAGCTGCATGCTCAATAAGGAAGGGAGGAAAGGAAGTAACCCTTTGGAATCAGATTTTAGTTAACCAAAGTAAAAGGTGGATTCT
This sequence comes from Pyxicephalus adspersus, assembly GCF_032062135.1. Lineage (NCBI taxonomy): Eukaryota > Metazoa > Chordata > Amphibia > Anura > Pyxicephalidae > Pyxicephalus > Pyxicephalus adspersus. Next base: position 49,359,444 of record NC_092866.1, on the reverse strand, counting down.
GATTGGCAACTATGGATAACTGCAGTCTAATAATTACATGTTGCCTTTGTGAACAAATTGTTTAACACATTTGCATTTTTGCATTGTCTGAACATCTACAGCAGCTTTTCTCTACCTAATAAATAGAAGGAAACTAAGGAAATAACTTTCAGGTTGTCCGGGAACCCCTTTAATAATAACAATATATAGCTATATTAGCCTGATGGTCAGTGGAAGAATTCCTCTTACATTGCTAGCCAGTGGGGAGAATGCCACCCTTACAGATGACAGAAAGACCATTGGTGTCACTTATACTGACCTGAGAGGCACACATTGCTCAAGGAACCTCTAATAACCTCTGTAGAAACCCTGGGGTTACATGGATCCCTGGTTGGGAAACACTGATCTAAAAGCTGTGAGCAGGAGTGGCTATTCACCCATATTGCTATTGATAGTGTCAGCATCTATAGAGCTTTCTCCTAAAATACAAACGCTCTTTTTAAACCAGTAGGGTCTGACTATCCAGTGGTAGACATAGCCAACATTGGGCTTCTGTGCAGAACTGACTTTACGTTCCCTTGCCAACCTGGCTTAGGGCCCTTGTTGGTTAAGGGGGGTTTGGCACACTTTGCACCTCCCTATGTCTGCCCCTGCAACTACCCCTACCATTCCAAAGATATGCCGCACTGATGATCTCAGTTTCTCCGTAGGCACAGACATTTCTCAATTGGGCCTAGTAGACTATTTGAAAATGTGGATACAGATGACTTTTCTATTGAAAAATTGCTACATATGTAGTATGCTGTGGCCCACTAATCTAGTGAGGAGGACTAGAGCTGTCCTAACAGAGGTCAGGGATGCTATAGAAAGTCACTTGGTTATATGAGGTCAGAATATTCGTATCTATTGGGTGAGTAGGGTAAGTGAGGACAGTTGGTAACAAAAACAATGACAGTGAAAATTTATGCTAACTCAACTAGATTGAAATTTAGGAAAAAAAACTTTTATTGCAACAGAGATTTTCCACTCACCAATAATAACACTATAATAACAGTAAGGATCCTAGGACTCTAGGTGTACTTCCAGAGAAAATCTGTCTTCACACAACCTATAAATCTTGTTGAAGTGACTATAAAATTGTAGTCTTCTGTTAAACTCAAAATGGAGACCAGCCAAATATGATTCTCAGGAAGTAATGTTGGATCTAACAGAAATAAATGTAGTTGGAGCTCACTGCTCATAAAACAGCACATGCCTGAATAGTTGGATCGGTAAGAAAAATATGTTCATTAATTCTCAAACAGGCAACTAATTATTCAACTAACGTCATAATGGAGTATATTGCAAATCTGAACTCTATACCTTGAGGTGTCTGCTCTAGTTATTATCACAATCACAGGATTTAAACATAATAAATTAAAAATAAAAATAATAACAAAATAATTAAAATGAAATATCCAAGTGCATTAGTATGTACCATATATATATATATATATATATATATATATATATATTTATTATATATATATATAAATATATATATATATTTACTGTACATATGAAATTGTGCATAATATGAATACATATGGCTTAACATTTACTCAATACATTGGATAAGTGACACCCAGGCATCTTGCATATTAAGAAGGAAAGGTCAGCAATGGCAGCCTCACTAATTCTTCAGTATAAAGTCCTTTAAAAGCGTAAATCCATCTTTTCTATTTTTCAATCTTTAATGCCTAAATCCAGGCTTAAGATCTTGAGATTCTGATTTTTTTCCCCCACGATGGACATGAAACTGATGTTATCTTGATGGCAGCTCTTGTTGAACAACTTACCTTCCTGGTCTCTGTACATGTATAGTCATGCATTTTTTGTTTAAAAATAACTTAGAAAAAGGCTATTCTTTCCAATTGAACATACTGAATAAGCAAATAGGAGGTCCCCCAGAACAAGAGGTTTTGATTTGTTTAATGACAGTAACAGTATACATGTTCAGCCCCAAAAAACGAAAGAATTTAGAACCTCATACAAACTGTGAAACATGGTGATAGAAATATTAGGATTGGGAATAGCTTTGCTAATCAGAATAAATACATTTTTTATCACTGGGGAGATTCACTATCCACATTGAATTTTGATCATTTTTCATCAATCATTTTAGAATTGAACATAAGATCGTCACTGGAAACTGAACTTGAAATCCAAAATTTTACAGAGCTGAGACAGAGTAGTTATTTAGAATGGAAAATAGAAATAATTTTGCAAGTATATCACCTTCTTTTTTTAACTAAAATACAATTTTTGCCAGTTTAAAAATGTTGAAAATGTAGCAATTCCAATGTGTTCTTATATCGGGGGGCAGCTAATTATTTAATAATTTATTTATATATACTAACAATGGAACATTTGGCTCATTTGCTATGAAATTACCCTAACATATTCTGAATACAACAGGCTGATAACCATTAAAAACTGTTTTATATATAGCAGCAAATTTTTACTATGCCTATGTTTTCATAATATCTAAGCAGCATCTATCCTCATTCTTCCCTTTTTTCATATAGTTCTCCTTAACTCCCCTTCTTCCTTTTTTACCTCCCAATTTCCTTTTTCCTCCCATACTAAATTTACTGTTGTGATTCGGCCATATTCATACCGGATTAAATCTCCATCAGCATATGGTATGGGAAGAACACCATACCCTCACCTATATCAAGACATTATTAGCAGGAATGCTAATTGGAATGTGAAAATGCCCATTTACAAAAACCAGAACACTATGACTTATGGTAATTTCATCTTCTCTTTATTGGCTTGGGAGGTTATATAAACTTCCTACAACAATAAACATTTTGGCATGTTCCATAGGTGATAATTCTTTACAGGTTCCTACTACAATTCTTTTACATTCTGGAATATATTTGTTGTACTTTGTTTTTTGTATGTATATTGCTTTTGTATTTTAGTCCTTAACAAATATATGTAGGCAAAGAGTGGCAGAAAAGGCTGGAAGAGATCAGAAGAACTGAAATGTAGAAAAGGATAACAAAAACAGTGAAAATTGTATTTTTATTAAAAAAGGAAATGACATCTAGGTTTTAGCTTTAACATCAACAAATGAGCATTACTTGAAAAGGGAACCAATGCTCAATCTCCAGTGGCTTTTAATTGGCTCTAACCTAATTATGCGTTTGGCGTTTTCCTTTGTTCTTTTATATTGTTGTGTCTGATAAATTGTTGTAAAAGTTTGAATATTTTATCTATAGATCTCATTTGAGCTCTAATTTAGGGTCAATTAAAAGTCCTTGGAGATAATGCATTGGTTTTCTTTTTGGGGAAATATTAATGTTTTATTATTATTTGGTATGCGACTTACATATGCCCATGTTGCGGTATTCTCAGTTTTAGCTTTTTCTTGGATCAGGGACCAGGAGTAACTAATATTGAAGTGGATTAAACTCAACATTTTATGTTTTAGGTAGCAATACGTATATAAAAATACACTTATTTTATAGTCTCCACATTGTCCAAAATCCCCCCATTATGGTTTCTTCTGACATCACTCATGCATGCACCTTTCCTATGGGATCTATGGCATCCAGGGCAAGGCATGCATTTTCCTGCACCTTGTCATGATGATACCACTGCAGGCTAGATCAGCCATTCCTGAGCTTTTTAACTTGGGGGAACCTTTTAAATAACTTTCAGGTCTTCAGGGGGTCCCTGCTATAATTACTATATCCATTATTATACCGGTATTATCCTTGTGGTCAATGCCTGTCGCTGACAAGTTGGAAAAATTACAGATAGCCAAAAAGATCATTTGGTGTCACTTAATCATACCAGAGAAACACAAATTGGTCATTGCTCAGGGCACCCCTTGCAACCTTTGGAGGAACACTAGGGTTCTACATTTCCCTGGTTGAGAAACACTGGGCTAAAGTAACAAGTAACATGAAGCTTAAAGTGATACATGGCTTATCAGCACCATTGTTGGGTAAAAAAAAAGAAATAATTGTAAATGTCAGGACACTTCAAAGATGGTTCTTGCTTTAAAGGTATCAGGAGCACGCTGTGCTGGGAATAAATAGATGTATTGGGTACAAATCCAATATTGTATATTTTTAATTCCAATCTTAACCAGGGAAATAAGGTTCTGGATATTTTTAAGGATGTAGGAGCATAATTTAAATTCCAAATCCCTTTCATTTTTACGAACATAAAGCAAGGAGAAAGTAAATATATGCAAACCTATAAGGCAACACAATCACCTCTGTTTTACCAACAATGTCATCATCGGTTTTAATAGTGGTGTTTCCTATCTCCATCTACATTCCCTTTGTTTGTATTTTGTGTCTAAACTCTATTTTATATTTACTACGCTGCCTTTTGTAATTGATTATCCTTACAAATGTATTACAGGCTGCATCTATTTTCTGTAACATTAATGATACACATTATCTATTCTTTGTCAGTCCGCCCGTGTTCTGTATGATGCAGACGGTGGAACGCGTAGCGCACAATCTATCATCTACATTCTCTCTGCATTAGGTGGTGAACTGGCATGAATTACAAGCACAGCTCCAATTTTTCCAGCTGTCGCTGCCTCCCTCTGATCTTTTCCTACACATGCCCAAGTGTGTGTATAACCCAGGAGGGGGTCACGCATTTTACTGCCAACAGAGCTGCAAAGGAGTTAAAACAACACAACACATTGGGCCACTGACTCATTTGCTTCCAGTTGGTTCTTGCTGTCACCAACATTTTGGAAAAAAATTTTAGAATGTAGGATGGTATATGACTTACTTTTTAGTTTTCCATTCTTCTGTGGTCCTCCTTTTGAGTTGTATGGCTGTGTTTGACTTAAAGCTGACCTCCAGAACACATTCACCTAGAGGTTCCCTTAAGCTACGTACACACTTCCAATTATTATCGTTGGAAAACCAACGACGAACGATCCTGCACGATGTCTACGAACGATCGTATAGCACCCATCCTGCACATAGAGATAACGACACGATCGTTCGTAGATATTGTACACACAATAGATACGATCGTTTGAGCGATAGAGGAACTATGTGAACGACAGGAAAGTGAACGAACGTTCGTTCATTACGCATGCTCAGACCATGGACGATCAACTAACGATCGTACACACGAACGATGTTCAACGATCGTCGTCCAATCCGATCCGCCGGTCCGGTCGTTCATTTCCAACGACTTTCCTCGTTCGTCGGAGTCGTTGGTTACTTTTTTTACGAAAGATTTTTGCCCAATCGATGGTTCGTCGTTCGTTTTGAACGATAAAAATTGGAAGTGTGTACGCACCTTTACTACTGCCACCCTGTAAGTGAACAATGAAAGAAGAAGCAGCCCATTAATGATCTTATCTCTCTAACTCTGTTGTCTTCTGCTAATAGCATGCTTTTCCATTGCAGAACACCAGTTCTTTGTACTGCTTCCACACCCAATCTCTCAGCACTGCTGTACAGACTATACAATGGACTGCAAGAAGTTAATACCAAGTAAAATTCAGGTACTTTACTTTTATTAAAAAAATGAATAACATATACTGATCAAAGAGTTGCATTTTATTGGTGGTTTATTTGCATTTTATATCTGTCTAGAGTTTTAATTTAGGTACTCCTGAGTCACAGATATGGAACAAGCATGCTGTAAGTAAGAATCATAAAAGTGTCAGATTTCTGTATTTCCATACCTGTCATAGGTCAGTGAATTGGACAGGGTTGAAGCCAAAGCATCAGCATGACAGCCAAATAGGTAGCATAGTCAAATGGTGAGTTCGTCAGTGACAGCTTGTGAAATATAAACCCTTTAAGAAGAAGTGCAGGAACAAGGACATTAAGGATTCTCAAGTTATTACAAAAAAGATATCAAAATGTCATGCAAATAGGTTTTAGATTACCTTTAACATTTTACATATACCCCAAAATAATGTCTTACTATTCTGCCCGTAGGTGTCACTTGCAGCAGCAAGGATAACAAAGAAAATATAAGCTCCCCCTGCTTTCCTTTAGCCGTGTACACTGAGATGTACCTTTCAGCATCCCCAGCAAATACACTTAGGCTGTGCATAGCTGAAGGGGTTTTTTAGGTGCAGATTAGTTCCTGGCTTTACCCTCCCCTGCCATTGGCTGCTAAGACTTTATAACTTCTTTGCTCCCACAAACCAGTTTCCTGTTATAGCATTAAGCTCGCTGACAGATGCTGATGTGTTATTCATTGGATTTACTAGTGCTGACTTTGCCTGTTTCTGACCCTGTAAATGTATGCTGACCGGACAGACCTTTTGCTTGTGACCCCGACTCTGCATTGTCTTTACCTTTGGATACTTAGTTCAGCCGACTGAATACCTGTCTATGCCTCTGCTGAATTCTGATCTGACTTATCTGTGGGTTCTGGCCCTCTGTCAGTCCTTCCTGAGATGCAATCTCTTGCGCACAGAGTTCCTGGGGCAACTGAGTGCTGGAAAGGCGCAACTAGCCTCCCGAGTCTGAGTGGGGGCTTATTAAAGGTGAAACTGCGGCGTTAGATTGGGGGACTGGCATCGGAGAGTGCTGGCACTATATCAGGACCTTATAGCTTTATTATAGCCCTGAAAGAGGCAAATGCGATATTATTATTATCGCTACACAGTATTTATTTAGCCCTCACATATATTACACAGCACTTTACAAAGTCCATTTTATGGGGAGGATGAGGAGAAGGCGTCCCACTGTGTCTTCCCCATTTAGGAACAACTCTGATTGTCTCTGATGGCCATTAAGTGATCTGGCTGGATGGATCCCTAAACGACCTTGAAAACCAGCTGTACAGTTTTTTGTCCAAGATGATCATGAACATTCATGTTGGTTGATATAAGTCAGATTTGGTGCCTTGTCATATTGTCCTTGTCATTTGGTGCCAGAATGGATCCAGTTTGCCAAAACCTTGGCTTGTTGCTTTAATGGGAACTATAGTTGCACAATAAAAACTGCGAGTAGGCAGGATTTTTATTACAGAAGGTAAAGTCCATGTCCCTTCTATAAAAAAACTTATTTACATAATAGGCTGGCATTCACTCATTATTGTAGGATGCCAGGATATTCTGGGTATCGCTACGTCACCCAGAGCCTCAGCAACTGAATGAACTGCTGTGCGGGAGTTATGTCATTCTGGCCAGGCCAAATAGGATGACTGAATATTCGTAACCCAGAAGAAGACCACATAAAGATGGTGGCATTCAGTACAGAGTGAGGACAGGTGAATGTAGTTAAAAAATAGCAATTTTATTCCAGAAGTGGCATCGTCTATGGCACCAAAAAATGTCCCCGCACAGAATGTTGGAAGACATGACCTCTTGTAAAATGAGCAGCGAACAAAATGGGCACAGTGAAGTCTGTTGGATGTGAGAATGATGATGTCTGAGCCTTCACACTGCTATATTTGGTTTTACTGAGTTTTTTAAATCAGCTAACAAAGGTAAAACCTGCAGCTTAGCTGTCACTATGTTATAAAGAGTGCCAAAGCCTAGTATACGTGCCTAATAATTGTCGCTGGAAACCAATCATTCCAGCGACCATAGAAACAAATGAGTGTTGTGCAGACAGTGCCGCTCTATTCTATGTGGGTAGGATGAGCAGGGGGAGGTGCACATTATTGTAAACAACAGTGCTACTTATCTTCTACCATTAATGATTTGGCAAGGTGGATCACTAAATTGTATTGTGGAACTGCTGTACCAATCCTAGATTTTTATTTGCTCACAAATGATCTTGAGAGAGCTAACTCTTGCCATAGGAGTTTGTATTGACACTTACATAGGAGTGTCAATACAATGGTTTAAAATATTAGCAACCAGTGACTGCTAAGATCATGCACCCTTTGTTTGGGAATATATAATATACAACAAAGCAGTGTGCAGTGGTCAGGACTATGTAATGTATAAAACAGCATATACAGTGCAGTAGTCAGGAATATATAAAGGACAACAAAGTATATACAATGCAATAGTTAGGACTATGTAATGTGCAAACATCATATTCAGTGTAGTAGTTAGGGCTATGTAATGTACAAAACAGTTGTGTTTGTACAGTGCAGTAGTCAGGACAATGTAATGTATGACACAGCATATACAGTGCACTAATCAGAACTATGTAATGTATAAAACAGCATACGTAGTGCTGTTGACAGGATGTAAAGTTCGATACAACATGTACTGTGCAGTAGTCTGGACTATGTAATGTACAACATAATGCATACAGTGCAGTAGTCAGGAATATATAAAGGACAACATAGTATACAGGTAGTCCCCGGGTTACATATGAGATAGGGGCTGTAAGTTTGTTCTTAGGTTGAATTAGTACGTAAATCAGAACAGGTACATTATTTTAATAAATGCAATTAGGACAGATGTTCGTATCAACATATTATTAAGTAGGGTGGTGTCAGTTACTGTATAAAATCATCACTGTGAGTTAATCACAAACAAAGCAAAAAAACAAAAACTTTTTTGGAGCCTAGACGTTGAGACATGTATTAACTTCTGGAGCAAGCTGTTCTTTGATATGCAAAAACAAACTGCAAAGTTTGTCTTGGTCATTAAAGAGTAACAAAAGGGTTGCAGGAGAGCTCAGTCCTTAAGATCAACCACAACCTCATCTGTGTTTAGTAAAAGATTTCTTCTGCAAGTCATGCAAACCGCCCCCCTCCCTCCCATCAAGCCTCTGTCCTGCACACAAGCAAGCAGGGAAGCCCCATTCATATCAGTATGTCAGATTTCCTTAACTCAGAGACTACCTGCATACAGTGCATTAGATAGGACTATGTAATGTACAACAAACTGCATATAGTACAGTAACCAGGACTATAATGTACAACACAGCATGTAGTGTACAGTAGTCGGGAATATATAACATAGAACACAGCATGTAATGTGCAGTAATCTGGACAGTGTAACATACATTGCAGATCTTTATTCATTTCTGTATAAATCAATTTATTTATTTTATTAAAGCGATGAACATACAATACCTGCATTTGATTTGGTATCAGTTATTTGCAGTTTGGTTACTGCAAAGCTCAGACTTAGAACACAGCATGTAATGTGCAGTAATCTGGACAGTGTAACATACATTGCAGATCTTTATTCATTTCTGTATAAATCAATTTATTTATTTTATTAAAGCGATGAAGATACAATACCTGCATTTGATTTGGTATCAGTTATTTGCAGTTTAGTTACTGCAAAGGTCAGACTAAGAGAGAAAGAAGCAGCACAAAATTCAGGTCCTCTTCCTTGCCTATACCATGTAACAGGTCTGTATAAATCTTAGGACTACATGAACAGAAATACAAATCCTCAGACAAGTAACACAGCTCTCACATATGTATTTTTTTTGTGTGTTTAGCAGTGTGACCAAAGTTCAGCTTTAATAACACTAGATTCTGAAATGTAAAAAATTCACCATCCTTCCAAAGTAAATAACATTCCAGTTATATATTTATGATTCTGCACAGCAACTTCTACTTTTACAGTAATTTTCTTTTAATATCACTCCTGGGCTTCTGCTTTACTACACAACTTTGCCCTGCTCTGATTTATACATTTTATTATACATTTGTGTTCTATACATTTATATTTTTGGCCTTTTTAAAAAACTCCATCGCCATGATGTCTTGAGCAGACGCCAGCATCAGTCTTGGCTAACGAAGAAATGTTCCCTCGTACTAATAGCTACGTAATTGTGTCCTTTGCGCCAGCACCAAACATGGCATTCTGTGAGAGACATGTGCCAAGAATTAGGGCTGAGCAATTTAACAGAGACATTATGTCACCATCTAACTTGTGGGCTTGATTTATGGAAGAAATAATGGGACCATTTTGTACAAATGTGTTTCTCTCCTGCACTGTGTACACAGAGGAAGGCAAATATCAAATACTCATTTACTGGTTTGAGACCGATATGGTATGTGTGGCGGATTTATAAAAACTGGCACAGAGAATCGAGGTGTGGTTGTATTGACCAATCAAATTACAAACAACATGAGAAGGCGAGAGGTCTATTTGATTATTGTAAAGGTAACCAGTTAGCTTCCAAATTCTAAGTTGAGCTAAAAAGAATAAGGCTATGTTCACACTGGCAGTGAGGTTGTGGTGTGTTTCCGCTTCCTCATGCCAGGGAACGGCTGGCTCTGGGGAGATAATAGATGTGGCTTCTACCTGGGGCAGCCCCATGGAGAATGACTAGGGAAGGCAGTAAGCGGTTTCAGTATTGTTGACATTGGTTCTTTAGGACAGCGGTCCCAAACCGGTGGTCTGCAGGCCACTGGTGGTCCCCGAGAAAATTTTGGGGGTCCGTGGCTCTGACTGGTGCACCCTGAGCAGAGTCACGAGAAGGACCCCGCTGGGGGGATGCACCGGCCGAAGCCACAGACCATTTCCCCTTTATGGATCGCAGGCATCGGAGAGTGGGTGGGTTCTGGTATCATGACGTCACTATAGGGGAATTTTCTTCCCCTCTGAGTGGCACCTGGGTCCCTGCGCATGCGTGGTCAGGAGCCAGTAAATTTAGTGGTCCGCCAGTCCAAAAAGGGAGACGACCACAGCTTACGGAGCTGCTCGAGATTATTTAATCGCAAGGCAGGTCCCAACCTTATCTAAAGAAGTAATGGTGGTTGATATAGGACCCTAGTGTCATCAGTTTTGCAGACCATATCAATCAGCAATCAGATTAGGAGCCATTGGTTTGGAATAAGCTATACTGGCAGAGGTCTCAAGAAGTCAAATTCAATGGCAGCATTTGTCTGGTCTTCAACCATTACTGAACAATGTCCAGTCTCCAACCATCTCCTCTAACCTGAAATCTCTGAATGTCTGTAGCATTACTTACATTACGTCTGATTAATCAATGCTGTCCAAGACTGGGGAAGATCCAACAAACCTGGAATGAATTTCCTAAAAATAATTTGCTATTAGTTAGTGCTGGACCAGATCCATTCCAGGTTTGTGGATCACCCAGGTTTTCCCCATAGTCTCTCTTCTCCAGTCTTAGAGAGCTGTAATAAGCCAGGCCCAAAGTGTCAATAAACATCAGCATGCACATTTCTGGGCCTTAACAGCCTCCTTCATCAAGGCTTATAGTGGCAAGGTAAAGGCATGCAATAATAATTGCCGGACCAATATAATCTTGTAAATCTTTATACTTGAAGACCTTTTCATTCTGTATGTATACAGCTCGTCCTGCTGACCGTTATATTTATATTGTGTCTTTTATTGATATGGAGGTGAAATCTTATCCCAACCAATCAAGATGGACGAAGCACAGAAAAACAGGAAGAGAAGACATTGGAGGCGTCTGCAATTGAACGGAGAGAAGTGAGCGTATTTAAATGAAATTACACTTCTGCAATAAAAGACCTGACTGGTCGCTTTTTTTTTTGTTAAAGTAGAAATAATGGAACCACACTTGCTGGATGACATTAAAATTTCTAAGAATTGTGTAAATATATCTGTGTGTATAACAAATGATTTCCAGTTTTTTGGCTTTTTTTCTGTTGTTGTTCCCAATATTTTCTTGGCTGGGATCTCATTCACATCCTTATGGTGCACATTACAACATCAGTTCTCCGGATTCATACTTTGTAATTGTAAAAAAAAATTGTAGAATCAGATTGTATTATGGTATAGCCACCTAAATTTATTTATAGTATATAGTGTGAAACTGACCCCAGGGAATAATATGCTATATTATATTATTATATTTATTCTACCTCCTGGGCTTGTACAACGTTAAAGACATTAAATTGAACTTGTTGTTTTGTGTTGAAAAAAACATGATAAATCTGTATTCTATCATAGGTAAATGTTGTATGTGTATTTTTAGTTACATTTTTTGTGCTTTTTATTCTACATCTGTGCAGTCTTTACCTTTGTGCTGGAGCCTGCTGTAATAAAGACCAGTCCCTTCTGCTCTCTCTTCCTGGTCTTGTAGCCGCCCCCTCTAGTTTTCTGTAGGCAGCTTGTAGTTGGTGGACCTTTTGGGTCCTTCCAACAGCTTTGCTTGCTGTACAAGCAAGTGATGATGTCCCTGCTACATATACAAGGTATTTTTTTTTAATTACAAAGGCATTTAGTGCACACAACATGGAGTTACACCCTTTTATATCCTATCGTAATGAAGTTTTTGCACTCAGATTTCAGTTTTATGCTTTCACCCATAAAATAATGTATCTATTTTCCACTCACGACCTGTAGATTACACAGAGACAGTAAGTGACAGTCTCATTTTCTATTTCTGTAGAGGACATGTTGACAAAGTGAAAAGGTACTTGAAGCCAGCAGTTCTCCAGAGAGATCTCTGGCAGGCCGGCAAAGGGCAAGCAGAGCGAAGGTCGCTTTACAATAATTAAGGGCAGGATAAGGAGATTGTTTCTGCCACCAGTAATGCCAGGTGATTGAATGGCTTCTCAACTCCTTTATGGCTACATCTCGCGCTTTTCTTTCTCATTACTTAAAGAAATTACAATGCGTGTAGTTGAAAAGGTTAACACGACAGTGAGACACGGTATTGTCTATACTAAATTCTGCGATCACAACTATCAATACTCTTTATGTAGCAACATTGGCGGGTCAGTGTACTAAAACATTTTTAACACAAACAGGGAACTTTTCATAAATAAAGCACGTCATAACACAGAATAATCAGCATGACATTTACTGCAACTCTGTACGAGTCCATCACACTTTCTGACATTCTCAGGTGATTGTGTGGTATGACCTAAAAACTATTTTCAGGATGATATTAACCTCCCAACCTCTAACTGATCACTGGCAGTAATATATATATATATATATATATATATACACACATACATACAGTGTACATAAATACCCTTTCTATCCACTTATTGAATACTCTAGGGCAGTGGTCCCCAACCTTTTGCATTTCACGGACCACTAAATGCATAGTCTCTAAACCGCGCATGCGCGGGGAGCCATGTGTCACTCATAGGGGAAGAAACTTCCCCCCAGAGTGACGTCATGATGCCAGAACCTGCCCACCCTCCCATCGCAGGTCTGAGCCTGCAACGGGGGAGTAAGCAGGTTGTGTCCAGAGACATAACCCAACCACCCCCCTGAGACTGCGATGTTTCCCGGAGATCCAGGAGGGTCCTTCCCCTGACCCCGCTGGTGGATGCACGGGCCAGAGCTGCGGCCCACCTGTCTGACGGCCGTGGTTCACTAGTGGGGACCCCTGCTCTAGGGCTCTATTTATAAAGCAGGGAATCAGACATTCCCTATCAGAGAATCTTTCAGGTTAGTGTGTTTCAATGGCTATAATTGGTTCCCATCAGGGAATGTACATGGACTTCCAAAGAAGAAAGAAGAGTGAAGAATTACACTTTGGACATATGTATGACGTAGACACTTTCTATTGACTCTCTGATGTTGTGGTGTCTTTGAATTCAGAAAAAAGGACTCTAGCAGTGACATCAATATATAGAGACTGTTGGTGAAAGGCTAGCACTATAAACGTGCTGTGCTGGATTATTGGCCCACTGCACTCAGAAATGGTGCTGGCAAGGATAGCAGTATACATGTCAGATGGGTTATTTTGCCTATGTATAGGCTTTCAACGAGAATTCCAATGTGAATAAGATTAATATTTTTGAATAAAATAGGGAAGGGCTAGATACTTTGTCAGGCTGGGAAGATTTTCCCCAATTTTTTGTTTGTCCCAATGACCACTGTCACTAAGAAAATTTTGGGTAATCCAAAAAGACTCAGAGGTCATTAGAATAAGAGATAGGGGAAAAAAACGTCAATGAAGATAGCTGTTTCATGACAAATATCTAAGGTAACAATTCTGTTCACATGGTAAATTTCCTCCTATTTCTCTGTCTCAAGGACAGGATATGGTATGAAATCTCCCTAGCACGATTATATTACAGTATGGTCCTAACATTTATGAGTCTTGTCCCTCTAACATTTGTAATTGGATGATGAAAGGAGAAGCAGAACACTGATAAGCTCTTCTTTCGATTACTCTGCTTTCTCTTCCTATCAGTATGTTACACAAACAATTTAGCACAACTGTCTGGTTCTTAGTGCTGTGCCTCCATATTCCAGACTGAGTTATGCCATACAGAGATTTGCAAAGACTGATACCAAGCCCAAATCAGTTACTTAAACTGATTCCATTTATTTATACATTATAAATATGACGCTGGGTTAATTGGATTTTATATCTGCCTGTACAGGATTCACTCATAACCGTGGGTAGTATCCATTTCCGGGGAAGACAGTACAACACACACTGTTTGCCTTCAAACTCTCTCTTTCTTATTGAAAGTCTGTGATGTAAATAAGGAAATACAGTGATATGTTCATATTCCAGATGGCATTTAAGTTGGTTTTGTGCAGAAAGATCTTTGACATATTTAATGTACAGCGCTGCGTAATATGTTGGCGCTATATAAATTCTGTTTATTATTAATACTAATAATGATGATAAGGAAATGAACCAGGGTGTCCATATTGAGAGTGAGCACTGCTAGGAGTAGAGGCATAAAGTAGACATGCAACTAACATCTACCAATTAAATACTGGGGCAATAGTCATGGACATCAATGGAACACTTGATTAATGAGGGTTTGAACAGTCAAGGCTGAAAAAGCTAAAAGTAGAGGTTAGCCCCAAGCAAATCAAAGTAGCAGGCAGGTACAAAACTGGGGATAACCACTGAGCAAAGGAACACCCAGGTATATTCATACCTTCAGGATGGTGCTAAATAGCCTCCCGCTCCAGTGAGGGGTCAAGCATGTATACAAGAGACTAGGAGGCCTGGGATTGTAAATGCGCATGAATGCACAGCCGGGTGATTTCCTCTTAGCTCAGGTCCTTCTGTCACAGGGTCACATCTATAAATCCCAATGACAACCAGTAATTCTTTATTTCATTGTCTAACCTGCATTGTAAACTGACAGCTGCCATTTGATTGCTTGCCGCCAGTAACACATTTTCCAGCTTTTCTACTAGAGCTTCATTACAAATTTAAACTGAGTACTCCAAATACTTCCCTCTGTCAATTGCCTACATGCATGTATTACTGTGACTTTTAGATGGATTAATCGGTATGGACTGTTTAATAGGAACCTCGTTGGCAGACCTCGTGATAAGCCTGCCCTGTTCTATTGATTAAGGTCAAACTTAATTTATTTACTTGCTAGGCCGTACTACATTGCATGCATTGCAAGTAATTAATAGTACATTTTAAGCACCAATCAGTGCACTATATTCTCACTTGTTATATCCTATAGATTAACTGTCACATGGAGTTATGGTTGGAGGGGGTATTGTCATTTTTATGGGGTTTTTTTTCTCAGTTAATATTGGTACATAAAATAATCCAATAACAAATACAGACTTTATTAAAAGAAAACACATTTTAGGGTACTGTAAGACAATCATTCTGTGTGTGATATGCTTTATAGTGTCAGTGAGATTTATGACGTCACATTATTGCTTTTAAACCTCACACCATGTTGAACCTGTCTTCTTTTATTTTATAATAGATGACAGTACAGCTCTGCTCACCTTCCTTGAAGTCACCCTGCAAAAGAACTACCTGTATACTCAGAGGTGAATGCAACCAACAGTCCCTGTGCAGAACTTATCATTACAATTTGGCTGAGGAGGATCTATGCACAATTTGCATCTCCCTATGTCTACCCCTGTGTACACTTTACTGTTGTATAGTATGTATGGGTCTTCACAATAATTTAAAGATATATATATGTATATTTAATAGTCCCCTAGTTAAGGACAAACGATATACAGACAGCTCCTAGATATGATCAGGGCTTCCCTGCTCGCTTGTGTTCAGGATGGAGGCTTGTGAGGCGGAGGGGAGCGGTTTGCATGACTTGCTTGTCTTTTGGTAAATACAGCTGAGGTTGTGGGTGATCTTAAGGGCTGAGCTGTTCTGCAAGCTCTTGTAACTCTTTAATGACCAAGGCAAACTCTGCAGTTGTTTCTTTTTGTATATCAAAGCACAGCTTGCTTCAGAAGTTATTGATGTCCAGGCTTTTCTCTTTTGCTATATTTGTGATTAGCTCATAGTGAGGATTTTATACAGTAACTGACACAACACTGCCTAATAATATGTTGAGACAAACATCTGTCCTAATTGCATTTGTTAAAATAATGTACCTGTTTCGACTTACATACAAATTCAACCTAAGGACAAACCTACAGTCCCTATCTTGTATATAACCCGGGGACTGCTTGTAAATATATATTGCCTGAATTTGGGGGACATATGATTGGGTACCACCAGAGGGTTTTCCAGTCCTCCTTTGGGCCACTCCAATGGGCAGATGTGTTGGGCCAGAGAAACACAAATTAGATGCTCCAGAATAAGAACTGAGCAAAGAGAAAGAGAATTGTTAAGAAACTGACTTTTCCTGAATTAGCCAACTTCGCTGATTAAATTCAGAGGCATATAAAAACTAATTTATAAAGGAACAACACTGCAACGAGCATGTAAAATACTTGATTTTAAAAGTTGGAGACAGGGTCTCTTTTAGCTACATGTAATGTTATCAAAATACCAAGCCTGTCATACTATTATCATGTATCCATATTGCACCAGCATATTACCCACCAATTTACAAAGCTGGAGTGCATTGTTGCTATCTGTCCGTCGGAGAAGCTCACAATTTGATGTCTCCACCATATTAAAAGGTCAATTTTTTGGAGAAGCCTGTAAATTACCAGTATCCTTATTCTTCTTTCCTTAGTTAGTGAGTCACAGAACTGAAACCAGCATTTATATATCAGATAAGGAGACCCCCAGTATGTTAAGCAGACCCCCAGACTGTTCTGGGACACTGAGCTGCTATAGGGCTCAGTAGAACATTGGCCATGCATTCACTTCAGCGCATAAAGAATTTTACCTGGTGTAAAACCTGAACTACTCCGCAACATAATAAAAATGTATCAAAAGCTCTCCAAGACTGGAATCGGTAGAATATCATGGGTGAACCTGGGTGATCCAGCAAACCTGGAACGGATTTCTTAAAACTCATTAGCTATTTGTTGGCCAAAATGTTTTGTGAGAAATTTGTGTGGCAAATGTTTTCCATCCTGGATCAGACTCATTTCAGTTTTGATGGATCACATAGGTTCTCCCATGATAGTCTATCATATCCAGTTGGATCATGTGCTCAACCTAGAATTATTTTTAAGCTGGGTGGTAACAAATTATAGGTGGGTGGCAGCCCCTGAATGGTGACCACCCAAAAACAGCCCGGTGGTTGCAGAAAGGTGCCGGGTGTTGCGCCCAGCTAAAAAGAGCCGGGGGAGCCGGGGAGAAGTTTGGAATCTGCAATCTTTTAACAGGATTTTTATAAACGAACATCATTGCATATCATTAATTGTGACATGGAAGACAACATTATAACTTGTTACGTTTCCATATTATACTATTTGGAGTCTTCATTGGTTTGCTCATTCCCCCTTAGTTGTAGACATTTGTTAAACCAAACTCTTCTGGCAGCATATAGGAGAGTCAGACCACTACATTCACACAAAGCAGCGGCTTCTGCTCTGACATGCTCTCCAAACATTGTTCTGATCAGATATGCTCCTCTGGAGCAATTATTCAGTCTCAATAAAAGGTAATTTAATGTTAGCATTGTCTTCTCTTCTTCCTGTGTCACTGTCTATATCCATCTGTCATTTGCAACCCCGATTTAATATACAGTGCTGCGTAATATGTTGCTGCTATATAAATCGTTCTTCTTCTTAATAATAATAATATTATTAATAATATTAATAATATTAGTATTTTCTTGGATTGTTTATTGCATTTAAATAATTTTTTTCCAGATTATTCATCTCCAAGAAAATTAAAAGTGCAGAAATACTTGAGATTTGTCCAGGAAGTTTATTCTACTGGCGTCCTATGTCCGGGCTCCTTCTGACAGCTACTGCTCCTGCATTGCAGAGAATGATGTGAATGGACCAGTGAATGGAGGGTCTATAAAAAGAGGCGGCAGGGGACTGATCCCACAAGAGAAAGGATCTTATACATTCAGTGCAGACAAAAATTACAATTTTGCCCCTGCAGTGCAAAAGGAGCCTGCTGCAAAGGTAGTTTTTAATATTCTGTTCAGCTTTGAACATGCTTCTTATTTTTGTCTTTCTTCTACTACTCATCTTTGGCTTCTGTCCTTTTTTACCATCTGCAATATCATGTATGTATTAGATTGTCTGTTTTGGAGATGATTCACCAGAGTTAGATTATAGATGAAAGCAAGATCATGCTCCTATGTTTTGGTGCAGCATTGGTAGGACATCTCTACTATCTCCATTGAAGGAACACTGCCATTAAAAAATAAACTATTGCAGGTATACATTGTTGGCAAGTTTGGTCCAGTAACAGGTATAAAGTAGCCCCCAGCACCCCATTTTCATACTTACCTAGGAGATATCTCTATCTAGATCATTATGTCACTTTACAGTCCAAACGTTCCCAGCTGGGTCCACAATGGACTCTGTTCTCCTATTTATTCCAATGAAGCTATTCATTCCTGTGTAGCTTCTAAGTGAGATCAGTTTGGGGGTGCAAAGTGCTTGCCAGGAAAATCCCAACAAGAAGTGCAATATCGCCTTATATTTTGGTTAATCGGGTACATGAATATAAAATTAGATTATTGACATCCAAGTACAGCAATCATGATCTGGCAAAAAAAAATAATGTGTTGTGATAATAAGTAATAGGCAAATACTAAGGGTAAATGTCCTCAATAGGAATACAGAAAGCAGATCCGTCGGGTGGATCACTAATTGACTGACCAGAGACAACCACAATCATTTTACATTGAAAGAAAATACAGCGGTGAGCCTCCTGCTCATCCTCCCCTCTCCATAGAACTAAACATTGCTCATTCTTCCAACTTTCACTGGAACCAATCCCTAAGGACATAAATCCAGCGTGTGTACAAAGCATAGGACTGGGTTGGGTGCTGGGCAGAGAGGACTCCCAAAGGTGCAACTACAGTTCAATATGATTTATATACATAAAAAATCTTTAAGCATGCACATTATTCTGAAAGCTGATGAAATGGAGTTTTATTTATAGGAGGATGCACAGTTTGCACTAAAAGGACAGCTCAACCTAATGTACAAGCTGGTTTGTATAAAAAAAAGCTTTTAATAAGATTCACGGATAAATGCATAAGAGTTTCAGGAGTGTATCACAATTGATTATACAAATGAATGTGCCATAGCAAAGCTATCAACATTTAAAACTAATTTCCAGAGGCTTTGTCACTGATACAGTGTAACTAAGCTCATCAAACACAATATTACCTCCAAGGACCACAGAGCCTTTTATAATCAACTATGACATGTTTCTTAAATTGGACCATAAATACTTTTTTGTCTTTTAAATGCCTCTCATATGAAATTGCAAGGCCAGACAACGGATAAGATCAATCAATAACTAAGCCCGGAATACATTAATTCTTGCAGACAGGAAAATACCTGTATGTAGCTATATGGTGCACTGCAGATTTGTTTGGTGACTGTGTTGTTTGTATGCCTGGATCATTTTTGAACAGCTCTTGACAGAATGTTAAAGTTTTTTTGTTGCTTAAAATAAATAAAAAAATCTGCTCTGACAGCAATTTTCCTAAGCTAAACAGATCCACATGGTTTGCATCTGCTGCTAACTAATAACACTGAGTTTTTCCTTTTTAACTTTATTTTTTTTCGGCCATCCCGATGAGTAATCTAAAATCCCATAGGGACCACTTTTTTTTTTAATATGTTGTCCATTAGAGAATTATTCCTTTATTTCCTATCTTGAGATACAACTGGAAATAAGAGGAGATTTGTCACCAGAAAAAAAAATGTCCATATTAAGAGATTTCCCAAAACTCAGCTTTTTGACTGAGCTACCAGGAAAAATGGAAAGAGTGAATGTCCTCAAGAGGACTACAGCCAGCAATAAAAAAACTGATGGTCCCACCCTTATCTGGTATATTCAAAATGTAAAGAGCCATGAACAAAAGAATGTTCCATTAAAATATTTTAGTAAATGTTGTACTTAGTACAAACAACACAAATGCACCTAATATATAATAAATCTACAAATGCAATAAGAGTTCTGGAGTTTGGAGTTAACCAGTTGACTGGGTTTTTCAACAAGGGTTGGGGGTTTTCCTAAAAAACTAAATTACAAAGTAACCTACATTTCCAAAAAATATAATTTAAATCATGATCCTGGGATTTATTTCTAGCAAGGGTCCCTCCTAAAGCAAAATAGAACTTATTCTGGGTGATTTATTATATTTTTGCTTATGTTACGTACACTACATAGGTCTTTTTTACTATATAGCTAGGTAAGTATGTGTGTCAGATACCATGCCAGGGGATTTCATAAAACTGCACTACAACTTAAAGCACAAGGTCACTGTGGATAGATATTGTTCCAATCCACAACACCTGTACCCCAAAAAGCAGGATGGGAATGGGATGTGCACAACCCATGTGCTCCCACATCCTGGCAGAATTGTGAAAGAACCGGGGCATACCAAGAAAAGTACTTCTATGTCATATATAGCAAAGTGTGGTCGGACCATGTGGTGCTTATCATTAGGTATTCCCTAGGGAAATGGTTAAATAGAAACTTAATCTACCGCATACCCACAGATATGTTTACCTACACTGAGAATTGCACAGGGCAAAATAAAAAGATAAAGTTACTCTATTACCTATGCTTTTCTGCACACAGAATATAGACGGAAGGCTCATATGTTCTCTGATCCTACAAGAATTTCATTAAAATAGTTGCAAACTACTTAGCAACTAGAAACTGTTGCAAGAACATATTATATTGTCAGACTATGTAACACATAGAGCACATCAGTTATGACTATGTGACATCTAAAAAATAGAGTATAGTGGTCAGACTTTTTAAAATATTTTGTAAAATAAGGAAGAGTCAGGACTAGGTAACATCCAACAAAGAATATAGAGTTCAGTGGTCAGATTTTGTAATATAGAGAATACAAGAGTCAGGACAATGTAACATCCATCCAAAATATAGAGTGCAGTGATCAGGACTGTGTAAAATACAACATACAATAATGGTCGCCAACCAGTGGTCCACGAGAAAAATTTTGAGATGTGTTTGCAATTAATAATAAAACAAAAATACTATTCCATTAAATTCTTATATTCTGAATGACAATTTTCACCTTTATATTGCACTAAATACATGAACTGTACTAGAGATGGAAAAACAAGAGAGGTGCAGCGTGACGTCAGTGTAGTGTTAAGTTGTATGGGACAACCATTGCCGAGCCGTACGCTTCAGTATTGTTTCCACCATTACAACAGTCACCCCGCTCCCCCAATACCGATTCTCATCCGATTGTTTTTATTTATTTCTCAGATGCTCTTTTAGGTAAGTATGAGCTTTACTGTGTATTTTCTTTAACTTTTATATTTAATGGCATCAAATAGTTTGACTTTGATAACTATCATTTCTTGTTTGGTCTTAGACTGGAATGAAATAAACTGTTGTGTAATATACCATATAGTGTATAGAATGCAGAGAATAATACTGTGTAACCTACAATATAATGTATAGATTGCAAAGGTCAGGACTGTGCAGAGGTCAATATCATGGAGCACAGACAGTTTTGAGGTCTGGATTATGTAAAATGCACCATAACAAATTGAATTTGATGGTCATGACTTTGTAATGTTTAACACAGCATATAGAATATAGGGGGGTATGACAAAAGATGTTGCAATCCAAACGATGTGCCTTCTTCATTGGCACTGTGTGTCCTCATACTTTTTGTTTTTGTGCCCCTTCTTTGGTGCTTGGTTTGCTTTTTCACTGGTGTTCAATGGGTTCTTTTCAATGGTCTTCAGTGTGCAACCCCAGTGATGATTGTTGAAACTGGATAAAAAATCAATAGAACTAAACACATCACAATCATCATTTTACAAATATAAAAAAAGAAGTTCAAAATTTGGTAAAGCCAAGCTCTCCTAAATCTTTTGTATGCTTTTTAGTATATTACTGTTCAAAAGTTTTCAAACTTTTACAATCCAAATTTTTAATTAAAGTAATACCTGATTATTTTGTTATAATGATCCCTTTTCAGGCATTTACTGTTTTAGGGTAACAATTGTTATCCATGTGTGCTCAAGTGTTTACCTGTCACACACATAGTGGGGCTGATTTATTAAAGTTCTCCAAGACTGGAGAGGATACATATTCCACAGTGAAGCTGGGTCATCCAGAAAACCTGGAATGGATTACTTAAGTAATTTGCTATTTCTTGGAAAACGTTTTCAATCCTGGACCAGATCCATTCCAGGTTTGCTGGATCACCCAGCTTCACTGTGGAAAGTGTATCCTCTCCAGTCTTGGATAGCTTTTATAAAACAGGCCCACTGACTTATAGATAGACTGACAAATAGATGTGCAAACACAGATTGTGCAGGAATGATACTCTGTTGTCACTAGAGGAAGCCTATCCTGAGCAATGACAGATGATGAAGATTCTAAAAGAGGTGCGAGGAGATCATATTCACTCAAAAAAAGGTGCAAAAAAAGGTGAAAGCAGTAATTTCAAGAAAAAACAACAAATGCAGCATGACAATTGTTTATGATAATGTCATATACCTGGCTGGAGATCAAAGGGACAAGAGGACCTCCCTTGCCTCTATAGCCAACTTATACCTGGAGTAAAGGCAGGAGACACAGGGCAACGTTTTGTATGGGTGCTGACAGTCTAGGACAGGTAATGCTGGCCAAACATGTATGGTGAGTGTATGGTGTACTGGGGTAAGTGGGTAAAATTCTGACAGATATCCAAAACTCAAACAAACTAAATGTCATCTATGTAGGGTTTTAAGGTTTTAGTTTTTTGCTGCTGCCCACCTTTTGAACATGCTAATTCCTGGCTGTATAGCTTATGTGTTGACATCTGGTCAATGACCTGCAAGAAGGAGACATAAGGTGTTCTGACTTTTCTCATTCTTTCATTTTCTGCATGATTGCCTTGAATATGTGACTCAGATGTCTTGAAACCAGGCAGAATGAGAACAGACAACAGGAGGAGAACAATGACATCCTCCATATTTCTATATTTTAGGTAAACCTTAGCTCCTTGTCTCATACTGGATTCTCTTTGGCTTTTATTATTGTTTTTCACCTACCAACTTATTGTGCAAAAAATAGGAAGTGTGAATATGTTGATTTGTTGACCAATCAGCACAAAGTTGCAGTATTGCAGAAGTGTTTGGAACTAAAGATGGCTTCTACTTGACTGCAAATCCTTTGATAAGATACCTAGTTCACCTACATTTGTTTCAACCGTGTAAACAGATGTTTGGCTAGAGTTCTACTCTAAAGCTCCAGATGTCCTCCTTTGCAGTATTTTTTACTGTAATAGTAATCTTTTGCAGATATCTTCGAGCCAGCCACATGATGTACTCTTTGGATCTTCTCTAGTGGTTGGTTGTTGGCAGTAACGCAGTCATGTGAAGGTCCCTCCATGCATCATGGTATGTAAGTGCAGGGCAGCATTAGAGACATACAAAGGGTGGTGCAAACTGTGCCACTGCACAAGTGCCCTGGTCTCTCCTAAGCCATCCTGGGGCCCCCACAGCAGGCAAATGGTGATAGTGGTGGTGTGGAGGTGGCCACAGGGGCCCGCTCTTGTATAATAAAGCTTTAACATTCATTGAGCTGTTTGTACTAACTATTGTGGCATCACCTTGCTACTATTGTAGCATCTCACCCTTGGGGACAAAAATGCAATAAGAAGGTTCTTTTTCAGCACCTAAATACAGAAATTGTTTTTTTAAAAAAACGATTTCTTTACTTAGGTCCTGAAAAACAGCCTTGTTCTTTTCTCTTCTCCCCAATCCAATATGCTTCTAGCATAAGGCTGGGCACTTCATTATCTCTCCAGAGATGAATAGCTTCATTTTCCCATAGTGTGTCTTCCTTCATTTCCCTTCTTACCGCCCCTTGTCCCATCCCCCCCAAAAAAAAACCCATTTCCATTTGAACCTCATCCCTCCTTTCCTTTTTATTGACAAATATGCAATGTTAAGGCTTAAAGCCGAACTTTCTAAAATCTCATACAATCTTTACCATACAATTCAAACAATCCCTGCTATGGGGTGACATCTGTCTGTTCCTGTAAAGCTGTTGGGTTGTAGGGATGAGCGAGACTGCCTCTGCCAGTCTCACAAAAATTTCCTCGAACTTCCGATGGGTCCACAAAATTTTGGCAAACCGATTTCGCAAAACCATTTGAAGTTTGAGGAAAAACAGGGTGATTCCCATGGCTGCATGCATTCATGAGCACAGCTTCAGTACTCACACTGACAGGAGGAGTACAGTTCAAGCATCATTAGGGTTTACCTTTCCTCAGCCAATCAGAGAGCACTAGAGGTGCCCAGGAATCGCACACTGACAGGAGGGTTCCCACGGCCGTGAATAAATGCTTTCAGGATGATTCCCACAGCTGCATTCATTTATGAGCACAGCTGTGGGACTATATTCAAGTACACATACTACAGTTCTGGTAGGGCTGCGGGAGCAATCAGGGAAGCGACTCTGTCAGCTCCTTTCCCCTGATTCCTCTTGCAGATGCCGAAAAAAGGCTGTTCTCACTTACATCTTCGGTAAGCGAGAAAGGCCCGATTCGCCGCGGGATCGAATTTACAAATCTCGCTAGCTCATCCCTATTGGGTTGTCACCCTACCTTATATAAGGAGCAAGGTGGCTATGGCAATACACATTGTAAAGGCATTGTCCAAAATGTCATCAAGTATACTCTGCGCACGCAATGCAGGAGCAGGAGCGTGTAGACCTATGGAAAAACGAACCCAAAGAATACCAGTAGCCCAAAAAACTTAAAAAGCCATTTCCTATTGATAAATCCATGCTCATTTTTTATTTGTATCCCAACAAGGCATAAATTGCTCTCCCATGTCACCTCCCAAATCAGTTCTTATATTCTTGTTCTCATGGAGAGGATTTCCAAGAATGGAGAACATCCGACCTCGCTATGTGCTAGAACCCGAAAGGCCAATAGACAAACTGACCACATGAGAACATTGAAGTCATTGGCTGGGGTCATCTACAACACCACAAGTGCTAGAAAAATGACTGCAAGGCTTGGGTCTGAAATCTGAGCAGCCCAGAGGTACAATGGACATTTGTATTAATGCCAAATTAAAAACTGTAAATTGTGGTAGGTGGAGAAGAAAGGCTGCACGAAGTGGGCTTACAAGGAAAAATTATTGTGACGGGAGTCTAGTTGGGACAACTTCGTCCAATATAAATTTGTCCTCTAATATTAGAAATGATCCCTGAGTTAATTGGAATGCTTTTGTCCATGATCCAGCAAACATTTCTTTAGCAGCATCACAGCCCAAGTCTTCTCTATAGATAAGACAAAATCTGAGGGACTTCTGTAGGCCAAAAAAAGTAAAGCTTTCCCATGGAAATAAATAAAGCCATAGCATACATGCATAGTGTGATGTAGAGCCGTCCCGGACTCTGTTGAAGGAAAGAAGATCATTGGGTTTTAGAATAAGTATTATCGCAGGTGGTCTGCCCTCTAGTGGTGGGGGTATTTTTAAAGCAGAAATTGTCCTTTGAAATTATCAACCCATCTGTCTGCATTTGTGTTTTTTCCTAATACATTTTTAATTTGAGTTAATGGAAAAGCATCAGAAGTTAAAGCAAATATTGCATTGCATTGCAACATGCATTGACACCCATTAATCTGCCTCCTGGCATGCACTGATGAGTGTTTTAACATGTTACATAGTGGCATTTAGTGATGGATGTGAGTGATATGCAGTGCTATTCATTGTAAGTAATAGGTGCATAGTGGAAATGTGTTGGATGACCTTCAACCTCCCCCCCCCCCCCATTGTGTTGGAGCCCCCAACCAGCTGTAAGAGCAGGTTGTCAATGTTCATACTAGTGGTATTTTACATTCGCTATCAAGCACTAGGCACCCACAATCAGTACAGATTGTCACTGCTAAGCTTTTCAGGCATTTGCAAAGAGGGGCTATACAAAAACCTACCAGAGTGGTTCATTTTTCATTTTGTGTTTTTGTTTTTGTAATAAATCACATGCAAAAACTGCCGCGCACACATCCCCATTCTGTTTAATGAAGAGGGGAGGACAAACGAGTTACAAACCGTTTTACTCTTCTCCATAGTAGAGCACAGCAGTTAGACATTCATCAACCAGCCACAGCAGATTGATGAATGACATCGGAGGGCTGCGCTACACGTGTCACCGCGAATGGTCATGCTTGTCTTGGGCGACAATCATCTGATGTGTGTATAAAGCTTAAGTGTTAGAAAGCAGCACCAACTGAGGTCTAAGAAAGTGGCAGGGGTGGCAAACTTTCCCTGGACGCTACATATAACAGTCAAAAAATGCTTACCAACAATGTTGCCTCCTTTCTACCTGTCTAATAAAGGCAAATGAACTGACCCATTCGATACAATGTTAACCTATTTTGGTGTCCATTTTGGGGTGCTCAAGATGGGGGATTATGCCATAATCTGATGTTTCCACAGCATATATGCAGATTACAACAACTTCTCTGCCCAAAAGTAAGCCCTCCAGTGTTGCAATGTCTGCACCTTCCTCTGATATTGGCTCTTTCATCTACAACCGTACTACTATTGGGTTTGGATTCTTCGGATATCTTTTTTGACCGGGTCGGTATGATGTAACTCCTGATCATTACTATATAGAGCTTTGCACAGCAAAAGAAGGAAAGACTTTGGGCAGGGTCCACTCCTTATGTGTCACTGTCTGTATTCATCTGTCATTTGCAACTCCTATTCAATGTACAGTACTGTGTACTATGTTGGCGATATAAATCCTGTTTAATATTAATAATAACGGACAGGCAAAAATATTTTGGATATAAGAGACTTAGACAAAATAAAGCCAATGGTCAGCATTTCTGTAAACGAACGTTTGGGCACGTTCACTCCTACTTCTCGGTCATGTGATTTAGGGTGGCTCCCCATGGCTGGCACCTTGCCCTCCAGCACTTGCATGGCAGCGCTGGTTCAAAAAGAACTGGCGTCAGTGAGCGGTACCAGTAATGCAGCCTCATTCATTCTCTATGGAGCTGCAACGAAAGTAACCGCTTCCAAAGCAACAGCGGTCCCTGGCATGGTAAATGCATGGCAACCTCACCGCCAGTTTAGCCCTTGCATACATAAAACAGATCACCCCTTTTTTTTGCCCCGCCACCTCTACAATACACAGAGGTTTAGGCGATACTGGCATGAAAATCCGCTTCAAACATCTATCACTATAATAAGTGTCACCAATGGAAGATATCCTCTTTTATCCAGGGGTGAAGTCCTAAAAAAAGAAGAGGGGGCATGCAAGCACGCAGGGGGAGCATTAATCGATGCTGACAACCATGCTAGAAAAAAGTGAGGCACAGCGTGCCCACCCCGCTACACCCCTGCTTTTATTCCAAATATACAAAGTTCAAAGTTGGGAATTTCCCATCATTTTCTGCCCTGATGACTTCTACAGTGCCCCCCCCCCCCCCTTTCCTCCATAGACATCAATACAAACCTGACATTTCCCCCCAATGTATTGTCCAATATGGTCCCATACCCCCTCTCGAAAAAATCATTACCATACCCTATATTAGTTGCCAGTATGACTTCCAAATAGTTCAACAGCTTGAATTTACTGTACTTTATATATGGATAGCTAAGAAGAGAATATGAAATAAAATCATAAGCATTGATAACTTTATCCTATTTATTTTCAAAAACCAAATTTAAAAAAATGACAAATATACAAACAGCTACAGCTATTTTACAATATACAGTAACTTTAATTCACCTGTTTTTTCAATATCTCTACCACATAACACAGACTTTCACTAATCTAGTGAGATATTTGCAGTTGTATTTGTGCAAAGCATGGAATCGGGGTACAGTGACGGAGAAAGCTACTCGCATGTCATCTGACACATCAAGTCCATTTCTCCACATTGATTTCAGATTTAATGTACCCAAGTATGATTTAATACATTGACCTCCTCAGTGGTAAGCCCGAGTGTGACCCGGGGTAAAAAAAACAGCTGAAAGCGGTAACTCCGAATCAAACTTGGGTAGCTAAAAAAATAAAGCCTTATCTGGTCCTATTGGCATCCTCCGGGATCCTCCAGTGTCTTGCCATCCTCTGGCAGCATCCTATTCCTCAAACTGTCCCCTGGTGCGTACAGCTGTCGCTAGGGGTGCGGCGGGAATTTCATATTATTTTGTATTGCATTCAATACAAAATAACTGTATTAAATGCAATACACTGGATTTCTATGTCTAAAAGCGGTACACAAAACCATGTCAAAGTTTATTACTCAATTTATTATTAAATGTAATTTTTCTAAATTTATTTAAATTATTATTTTGACATGATTTTGTGTTTCAAACTTTATTATACTATTATATTATACTGTAAAATAAATTTTCATGAAACACAATGTACCGCTTTTAGACATAGAAATCCAGACAGAAATGAACTGCCCATGAGGTAAAATAAAATAAATACCAGTACCCCGGGATCGAGTCGCATACCCCCAGCATTTGCTTCCCATACCCCCAGGGGTATGGATACCCCCCCGGTTAAAGCTTACCTAAGGTCAGAAATTTCACTTTACATAAAAGAGTGAACAAACCTGTTTTTTTTAAGTGCAACACCCTTTAAAAAAAAAAGCATGCAGCACCACCTGCTAATTCTCCATTGCCTAGGCGGTCGAAAATGAATGTGAGCTCAGAGCTTCCTGGGATTCTGGATGCGCAGAAAGAGCCTATTCGTGCAAAGAGAAAAATTGCGCATGCGTGGGATCGGCAAGTTTTATTTTATCCTACGTAATCTCGCGCCTGGGTCTGATGACGTAGGAAGAAGAACCTGGAAGAAAAGGCAAAGGTGGCGGGACCTGATGCAAGACACCCTCGGATAGATCAGACTGCAATGTGGAATTGGTAAGTCTTAATTTTTTTTTTTTGGCAGTTTAATTTCTCTTTAAGAACTCCTGCTCTACTAAAATCTCTTGAAATGTATCTGTAATCTGTTTGCAATGTATGTGTCCATTGTCAGATCTGATGTGTGATCCAATCGATACATTGATCATATTTATCCCAGGAGCTTATTTGTGTTTTGTGCCACTTTGTTGCATTTGTATTACTTTGTTGTATTTCTGCTACTTTGTAACATTTTATTGTGTGACCCCTGGATCTCCCCTGTGTGTTACTTCCCCCATTTTCTAGATTGTTAGCTCTTCGGGGCAGGATCTTCTCCTCCTCCTGTGTCACTCTCTGTATCTGTCTGTCACTTGTAACCCCTATTTAATGTACAGCACTGCGTTATATGTTGGTGCTATACAAATCCTGTGTTGTAATAATAATAATAATAATAATAATAATGTATGTGTCCATTGTCAGATCTGATGTGTGATCTAATCTATACAATGATCACATTTATCCCAGGAGCTTCTCTTGTGTTTTATGCCACTTTGTTGCATTTGTATTACTTTGTTGTATTTCTGCTACTTTGTAACATTTTAATGTGCGACCCCTGGACCTCCCCCTGTGTATTACTTCCCTCATTTCCTAGATTGTTAGCTCTTCGGGGAAGGGTCCTCTCCTCCTCCTGTGTCACTGTCTGTATTCCTCTGTCATTTGCAACCCCTATTTAATGTACATCGCTGTGTAATATGTTGGTGCTATATAAATTCTGTTTATTAATAATAATAATAATAAAAATAATGATAATAATAATAATGTATGTGTCCATTGTCAGATCAGATTTGTTTTCTAATCTATACAATGATCACATTTATCCCAGGAGCTGCTTTGTGTTTTCTCCCACTTTGCTGCATTTGTATTACTTTGTTGTATTTCTGCTACTTTGTAACATTTTGGTGTGTGACCCCTGGGTCTCCTGTGTGTGTTACTTCTCCCACCTCCTAGATTGTAAGCTCTTCGGGGCAGGGTCCTCCTCTTGTGTCACTGTCTGTATCTGTCTGTCACTTGCAACCGCTATTTAATGTACAGCTCTGCGTAATATGTTGGTGCTATATAAATCCTGTTTAACAATATTAACAATAATAATAATAATAATGTATGTGTCCATTGTCAGATCTGATTTGTTTTCTAATCTATACAATGATCACATTTAGCTGCTTTGTGTTTTCTCCCACTTTGCTGCATTTGTATTAGTTTGTTGTATTGCTGCTACTTTGTCTGATGTTGGTGTGTGACCCCTGGATCTCCCCTGAGCCCCCAGTGACCCCAGTGGCAGCCCTTCTCATTGCACTGTGTCTCTCCCAGATCGAGGCTGCTCTCATTCGCTCCCTCTCTCTCTCTTCCCAGCCAGTCGGGGGACCCTCAGGGTCGAAGGTTTCGCCCTGTCTGCGCAGACCCCGACCTTCCAGCACCCCCACCCACCCATGGAGCGGCAGTGACGGCAGCCCAGGGACACATCCAGCCTGGAGGTAATGATCAGCCCGGATTAGAGAGGGGATGTAAATCAGATGGAACACACAAAGCCTGTGGGTTAGAGGTGCCTTGTCATAGCAAGTACAAGGGCAGGGAAGGCTAACCCCCTCCTGCTGCAATGCATGCATTCCCTGCCCTCACTATCCTGCATGCTTCTTATTTCCTTTCCTTTATTTCCCCCAAAATATCTCATTAATTGAATAGCGACATGATCTGCCCTTTTCACTCCTCCTCCCCCCTCTTCTTCCTTCCTTCCTCTCTCTCTCTTTCCCCCTCTCCTCTTTCTCTATCCTTCTCCTTCCAGGTGAAAATCAGCCATCAGCAGGCTTTATCTGTATTTTTTTTTTTTGCAAGGTCTGGGGGGCATTGCAATGTCACATCAGGCCAAGAGAAGAAGGGAAAGGGTAGGGGAGCCATGCAAAAAGTGGATCATATTCCCAGTGAGATGTCTATTGTGATGGAGGCTGGGCGGTCATATACAAGACAGATCCCCCGCTTGCTCCACCACCTCTACAATACACAGAGGTATAGGCAATACCGGTCTATATTTCCTCCTTGGCCTTGCTAGGCGAGGGTTGGTATACCATAAACCAAAAAAAATATGTCATAAAAAATTGGGGGTATCTGTAACGTAAACCCTCCTGGAACTTTTTTGTAAAAAACATTGCAATCTCTAGTTGTAGAATGAGGGTAGGTGGGAGAGAGCGAGGGGTTAATAAGTCTTTGTAGAGATCACTGTTGGAAGGATAGGCAGGAGTAGCTTGAAATACATGGCACTGGCTTTGATCTCTTAACCCTTTGCTTGATTTTTGTAACCTTCCCCATGGCAAGTTTCTTAATGGCTCTCCTATAACTGGCTTTAAAAAAAAAATACTTCCTATATTTTAGGAGCTATGTTATGTGCCTATTCTTTTACCCCTGATGTTTCCAGGCTGGAGTAAATATTTTTTATTTTTAGGAGTCTTTGTTTTATGTTACAATATTTTCATTTATAAACAAAAATTATCAATAATAATAATATTTTTTTTTTTTAGGGTAGGATGCACTTTGTTTTATACGATTTATATTTTAGTCTATTTTATATGTTCGCCTTTTTATTCGCCAGCCCACGGAAATATTCCTCACCTGTCAGAGTGTCTGGGGCAGGGGAATAATATTAATATCTTTATTATAACCCTTTTGCCTTGTGTCTTTGCTTGGAGACGCAGCGTTCGCCTTGCGGTGCTGAGCCAACTGTGGTGCCCATGTCACAGCCTTTGGTCACTGATTGTAATCAATCAATCCTAGAATAAGGCAGAGGGGAGGGGGAGAGACTGGAGCGTGTCAGCTAGAGAAAGAGAGAGAAAGAAAGAGAGGAGTCAGAGGAGCCAGGGAGACAACTGAAGATCAGCCAGCAGGGAAATCTTATGCTTTCTACAGAGAAAACCATCAGCATCCAGATCACCATGGACTCAGATAGGTAGCCAGCATATCACACAACACTTCAATACTTAGCAAACTCCTAAACTGTTATACTGGTGCAGTTAGAGGAGAAAAAAAAAAAAACAAATTGACCCCGATGCTATTTCATAAAACCTGACTTTGCAATTTGCATGCATCTCCAAATAATGCATGGAGCGCTCTTTGTTGCAGGTGGTTCAAATATTCCTTTTTATATATTGAATATATTTGAATATAATATATATGCTATAGAAATGTCACAATGCTTGGTGTGTATTTTGACCTGTACAGTTCACAGGGTATAAGGTTTCCTTTTTTTTATTTTATCTTGGCTTGGTATCTTACAAATTGATGTTTGCTTTATTACAAGCTTAACTTATTGCTTTTTGACTTTTACTATTGTAGCAATTATAACTTGCATGTGCAGCTGAGTTGATATTCTAAGCCTTGAGGTCTGCAAGGTATTTTTGTTTCTCTGTACACTTTTTTTTTTTATATTGTATAGGATGTGCCGTGGCTTGCAGGTAGGTTGTGAATTAAACATGTTCCTTGAAATGTATACAAATCTGGTTATCATTGTTGCTTTCTGTTAAAATTCGGTAGTTGCTCGAGGTTACGCTTTGACTTTGGAAGCAAAGATTGTTGTTTCTTTTGGATAATGCCGGTTTACTTTGTACATGCATTATATTGGTTCATTTCTTGGATGGGTGAATCGTAGCGTGGAAGGCAAAGTCCCTGCCAAAAAATCTGCAGCTAGTGTTTCCCAGATCCACAATAAAAGTGCTGTACATATGATGTGGCACGTTTTGTTACTGCATTAATGGCTTCATGAACTTTCCAAAAAAATGCTCTGGAATTAATAACCGTTTGATTAAAACTCATGCCGTAAATGCTCGGTTATGAGATTGGCCAAACGCTATGCATTTCCTATTACCACACCTGGGTTATACTTCCCAAAATTCAACTTTATTATATTTTGTTGCACGGCATCTGATCCCCGAAAAAAAGTTCCTGCGTTCTGAAGCTGCCTTTTTCTCTTTTTTCATGGAACGCTGAATTTGATGTGATGTTTTCTCTGATTAATAAAATATATATACCCATATACAATATTCATAATGATCATTTATTAGCATTTCCTTGTACATAATGTATGTGTAGGAACCAGCAATGGGCTTTTTAACCTTGAAATGTTTTCTGTTAGTGGAAGTTTAATAGGTACTTTTTATAATCTCAAAAATATATTTTTTTAATTCGATTATAAGTAGTTTTCTGTCCTTAAAAACTCCTTGTCTGAGTACAACTTAAGCTTTGATCTTTGTATGACTTGTCGGAGTGCCACAATATTTTTCTTGCTACCAGAAATATTTTTAGGAATGTGTACAAAAGTTATTTTATATTTTCTAATATTATGTACAAATATTTATATTTCCTAATATTATGTACAATTATTAGTAACATTTCCTGGAATGTTCAGTTCTGTCTTTACATATGTGCAATCCGTTCTGAAGCACCCCAGATTGTTCTAGTATGGAAGTATGTATGTAGTTTAAATTTCACTCCAAAAATACCATAATTAGGATATAATGAGCAAAATATCCTTTTTTGTGTTTGCTTTATATGTTGGTGTTTATACTACAGCTTTTGAATGGATGAAATCCCTTTACGTTGTGTAATAGCAACATGTTCCATAGCATTCTATAAATTACATATCCACTGCCATCAATTGCTGCATGACTAGAGCTTAAAAGTGAACTTTTAAGAGAAGTCTCAGGT
Organism: Pyxicephalus adspersus; assembly: GCF_032062135.1. Lineage (NCBI taxonomy): Eukaryota > Metazoa > Chordata > Amphibia > Anura > Pyxicephalidae > Pyxicephalus > Pyxicephalus adspersus. The sequence continues at coordinate 49,325,636 of NC_092866.1, read as the reverse complement.
TGTAGTCGTTTAGGTTGAAGCCAACTGACCTGTCGGTATGAAAGGAAACTGGAAAGAGCAATGGGGAAACCAGAGCACATGTACTCATGACCCAGCGCTGTAGTATCAGAGAGCTAACAATAGTGAAATAATGTCTATAGAAAAATATTATGATAATATTGTATAGTAGTTTAGTATAATACAAGCATTTTTTATGTGTGGTTATTAAGTCAGGGACTAAATGCGGCCTTGAATTTGGCTGCTTTTTTATAAAAATAATTTTTGGGGACAGCTATGTGGTTTTAGACACATGGAGAGAGTATTTAGTAAATGTAAGAAGAAAAGAATATGTATGTGTAAAAATAAATATTAATAATAAACAGGATTTATATAGCACCAACATATTACGCAGTGCTGTACATAAAATAGGTTACAAATAACAGACGAATACAGACAGTGACACCTGCTCCGAAGAGCTTACAATCTAGGAATAAAATTATTCTATACAGTCCTAATGCAGGAATCTACAGTTTCAATACCAGGGACAAAAAGTTTAGGCATGAGTTATTTCCACATTACATATTGCTAGCATGGTATGCTATCCCTTAACTATACTCGAACATTTTCACCAGTCCCGGTTACCCAAAGGCACACTCACTAGGGTTGGTTATGGGTACGACTAACCCCCCAGTAAGGAAATCTGAGCACCTGCAGGAATCCCACACAGCACAGGGAGTTTGAACAAACTAGGTGGGATTTAATCCCAGGGCTCAAAGCTGTAAGGCAATCACTTAGTGATTTTATAATGTTATAACTTTAATGGCAATATATCCATATTTCACTTTTTGTATACTAAGTTTTCCCAGCTCTTCTTCATGGTTAATGCTCTCTGTACATTGCAGTTTTACTTCTTCCTTTTTTTTTTTTTTTTTTTTTAGCTTCTGCTTTTTAAGTTTGCCAGTGTGTTTTCATACAAACCTGCAGCATCTCCATGTTCTGCTAGGTAATGTTTTTTCTCTGCTGTATTTACTTCGCAGGATGGCATAATTATGCAATTTCACACCGCAGCAAGAAACTTTGGGTTTAGAAATTAGCATAGCCGTAGGCGAGGTTACATGGAAAGCAGGTGTTGCCTTATGTAAAACAACAATTGGGAGGCAAATTAAGAAGACAGCTGCAGATGGTTTAAGAAAGCGTTTTTTTATGTATTTTGTAAAAAGTTGCATGATTTTATATCTGTAAACAAAAATCAAGGTAAATATTTGATGGGTTTTTTAGGAAATGCAGTTTTATTCTTGTTTTTATGCTGAATAATCAGCTTGAAGCCCAGGTAAAAACTTGGTGTAATATAGAATAGACTAACGCTTATTCAAATCTAGAATTAAATAGCGAAAAGATTTGAATTAAAGAATCATTCCACTACAAACCGATATTCATTTTGTGTGTGCCTTACATTTAAAGTTGTAATTTTATTTGCTATTTATGTTGTTTTTGGTTCTTCTTACTCGTCAAATAAGTGTTAAAGTAAAGATTAAAAGCTTCCTATCTTCATTGCATACCTTATTTTGGACCCAGTGACCCCATTGCTAGGTCTTGGTGTCTCGATGTGTTGCAGGGAGATCATGACTGGGTCCTGTACTTAGCAGCCTTTAAACAGAACATTGTAGGAACGTCTACATGTGATTCTGAGCTTCCATGGTAAAAAGTATTGCAATCTAATTAATGAAATGGATGAGAGAGTAAGGCTGGGGAGAAAAGGGCTAGATGATGCAGCTGGGATATTGAGTGAGAGTCATCTGACATGGTATAGGTTCCGATGCACCCTATGAGTAGCTCACAGTGTCCTGTGTAATCAGAGTATGCAATTTCGGTCCAGAAGAGCTGTCCAGCTGGAAAGGTCAAAAGTCAGCTTTGAACCACCTGAGATTTTTTTATATCTCCTGGGGACATTGTTGGTGACAGCTCTGCTTTGGGATCCCAGGTTTGCACACCTGTGGTGGCTGTTGAATAGGAGTCTGCAGAAAACCATGGAACGTTAAGGTCAGATAAAGAAGTATTCAGTATCTCATTACTTAGTCTTCTATTGTGACAGTGTGCAACCAAAGATCTGAAAAGTAGTTTATTAATATATATTATTTAAGTCATTTTCAGGCCTAAAATACACATTTTAACAGTGTTGGAGGATGTTTCTGTATGAACCATTGGGTTCCTCCCACAACTGTATACATAGCTTGTGCAGGCAGTGATCATTGGGTTTAGATAAATATGCATAAGAGCTGATGAAGTTGTGTTAATTTTATTTAAGGGGAGAAGAAGGACAATTATTTCTATGCAAGTACAGATTTTTTTAAGGGCCCCCTTAGCACTTGTTTAGACCTGCCTTTGAGTCGAGTAATCCAGCGTGGTGCCTGGCATGCGGCATCATGCTAGTTGGTTACTTGCACCTCATTGCTGGTTTTTAAAGAACCAGAATCTGTACATTGGACAGCTGGCGTGAGTAAGCAGTTCAGTCCCGATTCAAATGTAACGTCTTTCCTGAGATGGCTGTTCACTTGGGAAGCCGTAACATCACCGCAACCTCATGGCCAGTCTGAGCATAGCCTAATGCACAAATATCCTAGGTATAAACCTACCTGTGATGGTGTTAATAAGTTTGCTAGTTTGTATTTTGTGTCTAGTCTGTTGGCAAAGGAATACATGGGTTACCATAACATAATGCATAATAACCATGCATGTGGAGGGACCCTTCATCTTTTATGGTGAAGGTGTTAACAAGCTTGTGCAGGTTCAGTTTGTTTACTTGTGGAGCTGGATTTGAGCAGTTCTAAAGACACCTGATTCCTCCCATTAGCTGAAAATGTTGTGTACCCCTCTAATGGGAAAGCAAGGGGCACGAGTCAGTGGTGTCTGGAGCATCCATTACTTGATCTCCTGTAGGGGTAATGTACTTGCTCAGCAGCTATCCAATTTTGACTATGCTGAACAGGGTAGAAGCCAGTTAAACACAGCCTGTGCCTGATTAATTTAGACCAGGGGTGTCAAACTTTGGCCCGGGGGGCCAAATCTGCCCCCCTGCAGTTCATATTTAGGATTCCCCTGGCCCCCAAAGAAATCGTAAATATGTACTGCAGCTGGCCTGCCACTGCATTGAAATAGCGCCGCTACTACAATTCCCAACATCACTCGCGTCTATAGAGCAGCAGGCTCCCCGCCTATGCGAGGCCCCGCATTGGGACTGTTTTATAGACACAAATAATGCTGGAAATTTTAGTAGCGGTGCTATTTCAAAGAGGAGGGAGTTTCAGCGGTGGGCCACTCATAGGATTTAGCTGCGCATTTCCAGCACTCCCCCTCAGCTGCACTTTTCTTTGCTACTCTCCAAGGCATGGACTTGAATGGTTGGATTTTCTTAGAAGAATTCTGTTAATATTATTGTTGGCCTGTGCAAAAAGGTTACCACTGAAGTTTAACTCAGAAGGCTACAAATAGAGAAAGAGGGTTTAAGATTTTTTCTTAAATAAAATAAAAAAAACATTCTTATGCCTCTTTCTCTATTATAAGCGTGTTCCAGATTGAATGTGAAGCAAAGCATCTTTGTTTTGGTATGAAAAGGGTTTATATCTAATGAGAAGAAAACATTTCCTCAATTTTTTTTAATAAATTTCAAGGTTGACCTATGACATTGTCTAAGTTTTTAATTTTGGCCCTCTGTGTATTTGAGTTTGACACCCCTGTAATATCTCTCTCTTAATAAGAACCAAACATGCACTATGTTATTACATAGGGTACCTGTCAGCCCTTATGGTAGGAACTGTGTTAAAACAACAATAAAATCATCATTCATTTAAAAAATATAAACTACCCCACAAAAATGTTTTAAAAGCACCCTGCACTCTTACTTACATGCACACATGAACACTTTACTCCTGACCCCTGCACTCTGTACTATACGGGCTGCTGACCCCTGTGCTCTGTACCGTATGCGCCCCCCCTGTGCTCTGTACTGTATCCGCCCCCCCGTGCTCTGTACCGTATGTGCTCTGTACCGTATGCGCCCCCCTGCGCTCTGTACCATATGCGCCCCCCCTGCGCTCTGTACCGTATGCGCCCCCCCTGCGCTCTGTACCGTATGCGCCCCCCCTGTGCTCTGTACTGTATCCGCCCCCCCCCCTGTGCTCTGTACCATATGAGCTGCCGACCCCCCTGCCCTCTGTGTGTCATGCATTTCAGACACCCGGGCTCCATACACATTAGGCTTACTCTTGAATGCTGCAGTAAGCTAAACTCTAACATACACCATTCCGTGGATACCGTGCCGCCAAACAACTCATTGTCTTACAAATAACCACTGACTGGAGACCTAATAAAAAATTCAATGTAATAATTATATTATTAAAAAAGTTATTTTAGAAAAGTACGGCAGTATACCTTGTTGAAAAAAATAATTCTGTATGTGCAGTACAGAACATACCCTGGCCTTCTCCGGTTTTCCATACTTTTTGTTTCCATAGACAGGGCACTGGTTTTTGTATGTATTACATAATGCCCTTTATATATTCAGTAATATTTGTTAAGGTCTTAGAAGGAAGTTGTGCAGCTTGTGGTGGTGGTACCGGATGTCCCAGCATGTCTTGCTCGCTGTTCTCCATGGCTAATCTACAGACTTCAGTGCTGTGGCTGGAATTCTGAGCAGCAATGCTGGAGCTTGTCTGTATTGGTCATCATATATATAATTTTTTCCTAAATAGTGTTGAAGATTTTCCAAGTAAGTGATTCTGCCTACAATATGGATGAAATCCCAGCCTTGTTTGTACTGGCACCACTCCAAAAGAAAAATTTACAGCACTCAGTACCGAAGTCTGATATATTTTTTTAATGGTGACTTTTACAGAAGAACATTTGGCTGTTTGTATATAAAGACTTCATGTATGGAAGCCTGCTCAGTATGATAAGACTGCTGCTTGTTTTCAGTAACTGTTCTGTGTATTGGATAGCCAATATGAACAAAAATAGAGAAGGAAAATTTGGGGGTTTGTTGTCAAAAAAGCTTATATTGTACTGAATGAATTTGATTGTGTATTGGATAAGTAATGTCTCAGATTGGTCATCATTCACACGGTTACATTATCATTGTCTTTCAAAGTGACAGGAGGTGTAAGAAATCAAAGGGCTACTGTCCATTGGTAACACACAGATTTCATTATTTTCAACTCCACGTACAGTGAAAGCAGAGGTGTGTTATAAGGGTTCCTAAGGGGTGGCGAGTGTTTCCCAGATATAAAATCATTTGGCAGTTTTGGTATATACAAGTGATCGTAAATGGATCCTTATGATCGACTAGAAGCGTACAATCCACTTGTATGATTATTGATCCAAAATACAATCAGTTTCATAAAATACCGAATTGAAATATTGATTATAATACAATGGTTTTCACGTCATCATGACAGTTAGCAAATCTTAAAAAAAATAAAATTGCTAAATCTATTTTTGATTGAGATTTTGCCCAAACATTGATCACAAATATAGTAAATGGAATTTTACATTGATTTTAAATTGATTCAACATGGTCTTACTTTTATTTCATTTGATATTAGCAAATTCAGGGCCACCTTACCCTCCCTATGGTAGAGATAAGGGACATTGTACAGATTTTAGTTTTGTGTGCCCAGACTTTTATGTCCTATTGCATCTCATTTGTTTTTTTCTCTTTTCCTTTTTTCTTTTACAATGGTCATTTGCCAAAGATAGGTAGAATCTATTTGAGCTGGGACCATTTTTTTAGGGGCCTACATTAAAAAAATAGACCTTGGGGCCACTTCCCTGATATCCTGTCCCATGCACAGCCAATACCCACTTTTACCCAAAGCTTTGATCAGGGTAGCCAACCTTCTCCAAAGAATCTAACTAACCACACATTGGGGATTAAACTAGCTGTAGTTCTATTATTTAAAACTGTAAAATAAACACATCTTGTATATAACCTCATCAATAAATAATACATACAAGCAACAATAAATAAGAAAACATAACTTATTAATCCTTTAAAACTTCAGATCCTAGAGGGTGGTTTAAGCATCCAACATAAGGCCTAAGAATCCACAATAAAATGGATTTTTTTTTATATCCGTTTTTTGCAGACCCACCACACATCAATGCCACCTTCTCATTACCATTTAACCTTAAACTGAGGATCTCAAATCAGAGATGGGCCCCTCACCATTATTTAACTTCAACAAGACCACTGCCACCCAGAACCATCTTCTGGTGTTTCTTCTCCTTCCGCACTCTCTATCCCTATTCTGAACCCCCACACCAATCAACTCTTTCTGACCTTTCCATAACCCTGGACACTTTATTTAGCTCTTCCTCCTATACGACTCCTTCATGTACCATTTTGCTTCTTGTTTGGTTCCAGGTCTATCTATCTTGACCTAAGATCACAAATAAAACATAATGTTGTTTATTAGTCCTTCGATCCTGTTTTTGCATTTGTTTTCATCTTGTGATCCTAACAGTAACACTTTCTTATCCTATGGTAGCAATATAAGTATCTATCTGTACAGGGGCTATTATTATGTCAAGATATCCGTATAGTGTATTGGGTGGATTTATTTATTTTTTTTGCCATTTGCTTTTTAAATAGAGAATACAATATCCAAGAATCATCCGTATCTAATAGGTTCCTTAGCACAGCAGATTTTCGGTAGACCTCAATGGTACAATGTGAAATAAATTTTGACTTTTGACTGTTGTCTTTGACCTATTCTATTTGAGCTTGGTTCACGTTACAAATAAGGCAGCTTTTGCATTAAAACTGCCATGAATTATAGGGCAGCATGGTGGCTCGATGGTTAGCACTCTGGCTTTGCAGTGCTGTGTCTCAAGTTCGAATCTTGGCCAGCACACTATCTGCATGGAGTTTGCATGTGTTACCTCCGAGTACTCTTATTTCCTTCCACATTCCAAAAAAACATGCAGTTAGTTTATTTGCCTTCACCCCAGAAATTGACCTTGGACTGTGGTAGGGACATATGATTATGATAGGGACTGTGAGCCCTTTTGAGGGACAGCTAGTGACATGAGTATGGACGTTTGCAAATACAGCTGCCATCAAATCCTAAGAAAACAATCAGAACTAAGCCTTATATAAGCTTTTCTATAGTTCACTACTGTCCTCATTTAACCTATTTCAGCAGAATACATCTTTATATTCTGGTTATACAGTCATCGGCAATTGCCGCTTCTAGTTAGCTATTTTCTCAGCGTTGCCTTTCTGTAGGCAGCAAAAACCTTCCTTCCAAGAATGCTTGTTTGACTGAGTTGTTAACGTCCATGTGCCTCTACCCCAGCATTAGATAGCATATGGGCACACGCCTCGTCTAGGGGTTGTAAAATAATAAAGTGATTGGCCAGTGTTTTACCATCTGTCCCAGAATGGGCATTTGTTGAAAATTAACCATTAGACAATACACGCAGCCTCTGGTTTTGATAAATGACAGCGCTGATCTGTTTTTGCAGCGTGTGCTTGTATTGGTGAAATGATTTATTAGAATTTTAACTACAAGGCATCAAGTCTAATGTAATACAAAATACACAAGGAATTAAAGTTGTCTTAAATGACCGGTAACGCCTTGCAAGTGGGGCATCTCGGGTCAGGAGGCCATCCTTCCATAACAAAGAATATGATTGATATATTTATACGCAGTTTTGTACAAAGAATACCTTGTGATGTTAAGGTAATTTTTAGCTCTTATAACAGTGTTTTTCAACCTTTTTAACATGGGGGAACACTTGACCTAACTTTTAGGTCTTCAGGGAACCCCTGCTATAATTACTCCATCCACCGCTCACAGTATATTAGTTTGGTGGTCAGTGGGAAGAATGCTTGGTACATTGCTGACCAGTGGGAAGGCTGTCACCCAGAAGATTATTAGTGTCCGGTAAACTGACCTGAGAGTCACAAACTGCTTCTTGTTGAAGGAACTCCAACAGCCTGTGAAAGAACCCTGGTTGAAAAAACCTAAAAAAGAAACACAATGTTTACAGACAAATAAAATACATACTTATCTTTTTATTAATTCCATCAATCTCTTCTGTTCTTCAGAAGTTTTTTTACACTACGCTGCAATCCATACTTCCTACTCTTTCTTACAGTGGGAAATGTTCCCATCCCTGACAACTTTTAGCCAATGGGAATGCTCCCCACTGTGCACCTTAACAGCCATTGCAAACCTTGAGCCCTGTTGGTAAGGTAGGCATTCCCATTGGCTTATGTTTGTCAGAAATGGGAATGTCCCCCATGGCTTTACTCCCCACCGTGCATTGTGACGGCCAGGACCCCCCTATACTAATCTAGCAGCTTCCATTGCCCTGGGTTCTTCAACGTTCACAGTGCCCGCACAAAGGAGGGAAAGTGATTTTTTTTCTAACTTTTGAGGGGAAAAAAAAATATTTTTTGCTGCACATTTTCTCTGCTTTAACATAAAGTCTTTGGTTCAGACACTTCCTATTTCTAGGTGACAACCTATGCTCCTGTGTTGTTCCCCCGCTGAATGTAAACCTGCTGAACAAATTGTACAAATGTGGTTTAATATAGTCCTAGGAAGAAGGTCCAGTGCAATAATGTGAAACTGATGCTGGAGCAAGTGAATGTAGATAAAGAATTGGCTGGAGGAGATCCATAGCACTGAAATGCAAGCAAAGGTTAAAATAGTATTTTATGAAAAACAAAAAGTGTTGCTGACACTTATTTGTGACACATCCAACCAGCCAGTGCTTGTTAGACTTTTTTGACACATGTCAGCAGCTTAGCTATGTTAACCATTCCTCCGAAATCGGAGATAATCAACACCAGATGATTCTGAAACTATTCCCAATCCCTGCTTGACACCTTCCCGTCATCTGAAACAAACTCGGGAAGGGTTTAATTGACTTGTATTACATGGTCTCAGTAAGTACCGTCTGCTAGACATTGCTGGCAGTGTCTGAACCAAAGCCCAATACAACAAATGATTGTCTTACGTGTGAATATGATCAATATTTACCAGACTAAGCATTTGGGTGCCCATTAAATGGTATTTTAAATGTTTTCCAAAATGCTTACCAACCGTCTACAGTAAATAATTGTGTGACCAGGCACTGGAGTCCTAAAGGAACATTTTTTTTTTTCTCTCTGTACAATCTGTGCTTATTAAAGGGTTTTACAATCTATAATAATGACAAGGAAAAACAAAGAGATGACGCACTTGTAAAAAATACAAATGTGTGGTTACTTGGCTACCAAACGCATCAATACAAATATATATCCTCAGATTTTTTAACTATATCTTAAAAGAACATAATTGCAGCCTGAGATTGTTTCAAGTGTGCTTGTGTGTGTATGAATGTATGTGTATATATTTCTGTCCACACATCAAATCATGAAAAACACAAAACGTTGCTGTACCAAAAGCAGTTTATTGCTTCAAAAACATATTTATCCTGGCAAAAGAAGTTCAGCAATGTTTTATACCCAAATAATGAGGTAAGCTGACTACCTTAATATACTCAATGACCAGGTTTTTCCATCAATAGAATGTTTTCTTCGCTGATGATATCATTTTCACACATTGATTGGCCACCAAAGAATCCAAACCTTAACCCCATTGGGAATCTTTGGGCTGTGCTGGAGAAGGCTTTACGAAGAGATCTAACTGCCCCATCATCATTACATGATCTTGGCAAATAATTATTGTAACTCTGGAGAGAAATAATTTTATCTAAATACTGTGAATAATGTGTGCCCTAAATCTTACTATTATTACGGAGCCCTGGTTGAGAATAACTGCTGTAGACGATTACAGCATTTAGCTTCATGTATTAAAAGTGGTGGGGGGAGAGACCTATAGTCCTAGAAAGAAACCAGTCCTAGTTTTAGATTTCTCCAACCGCAACTTAAGAAATTACCACCATAGTCTTTTGATACGGTCTCGCCCTGTCTGATATGGTCTCGCCCTGTTGGGAGTCACCCCATCCAAGCCTGGTCGATCAAAAAAACAAAGATTTAAAAACCCAGAAGAAAATCAGATAACAAATGGAGAACTCTACTGTAACTTCAAACCTTAATTCCAAACAACACTAATATACAATTATTTTTAATAATTTTTATTATTAAAAAAAAATAGTAAAGTAGTTTTTATGAATGCAGTTATTGACCTCTCCTGTACAATAGATTGCTAGATAAAAGGGCAACACCACGGGCTAATCCAGTATACCTCATGGCTTTGTGATGACAAAGAACATGTGGGCAGGTATGGGAGGGGAGAATTTATATTATATTTATTTTATATATTTTTTTTAACTTTTTTGGGCTCCCACACATCATAATTGCTTAAACAACCATGTCAGATGTTTTCTACATTTTTGTGTGTTCTTCAGTTGTGATACGACTGAGCCCTGGATAGGGGCTGTGGAGCAATCTCCCATACCCATTCCCCCAGTCCTATTGCTGCAGCAGCATATTATAGTACTTTGCTGCTATACTCTTTTTGGACCTGTAGATTTTTATGTGCCATTGGATTTTTGCTACCCAAGGATAATTCTATCTGAAACAATAATAATTATACCCACAAATGTTCACTTTGTCTACTTCTAACCCTATTCCCTTTTGCAAACCCTGTTCCACCACGGCTAATCCCTGCCTCATGCCTCCATTCATTGACAGATGTCTGTATTTTGCATTGTTCTGCTGTTCTCTTTTTTTTTTTTTTTTTTTAAACATGTCTGATGTGCCAATAAATTGTCCGAATTCTCAGCTTGAAATGGGCCTCAGATAATCTTTATGGTGGAATGAGCTGGGACTGGTGCTGTGTGCCCCGTATGCCTTATCACTTTTCTGCATGGCAAGCTTTAATAGATATCCACCGCTTTTTGGATATACAGTAAGTGCTTGTGTAGTCTGGGTAGGTGACACCTATTGCTAAGGAGGAAAATTGAGTTTTTGATTTCAAAGATTTAAACCCTGGTACAAATTTTTGTAAAGCAAATTCTTGGATTATTTAATTTAATTTTGGGTTTGGGTTTATAGCCAATGCCTGTGTTATGTTGAATTTGTCTTGGACATTTGGTTTATTGTTGATATCCAGTCCTATATAGACCTTAAACTTTACTTTGTTCCATGTGTATGCTACATTCAAATCACAACTACCAATGTGCTTCTGTCAACTATAAACCAAACGTTCAAACCCACAGATAGCTGATCACATGTTCAACATCAGAGCAATGGCAAATCTAAACAGAAAAAAGATGGCGCTCCCCATCATAGGGCAGAGGACTTTAACTCCTCAATCACTTGGAAATGTTTTCTGCTTCAGAGTTTGCTCTCCCTATTTTCCCTCCCCCACCTTTTCCTTTTTGTCATTCTTCCCTCAATTATTCTGTTGCTTTCACCATTTCCTCTCTCAATTTGTTTCTATTTTCACTTTCTATTCTATTTTTTTGCTTCCTTTATCTCTTTCACTTTCTTCCTCTTTATCCTCCTTGTTTCTTATCTTTCTCCCTTTTTTCCTTATTGTCTTTCTGCACATATCTTTCTCTCTCTTACTCCATCCTCTCTTTCTTCCTCTTTCCTGGCACTTACCTCCTTCACTCTTTTTTCAATTCTTTTTGCTCCTCTGTCTGTCTGTCTGTCTGTCTGTCTGTCTGTCTGTCTGTCTGTCTCTGTCTCTCTCTCTCTCTTTCTTTCTCTCCGTCTGTCTGTGTCTCTCTCGCTCTGTCTCTCTGTCTCTGTGTCTCTCTCTGTCTCTCTCTCTCTCCCCCACCCCACAAAAATACCCCATTGTAAATCTTTCCCCCCACTGATTGGCTTTCATCATATTTCTTACTGTTTCCTTTTTTTATGCTGTGGTTTGTTTTTACTTTAGACCGTGCTTGTCATTTCCTACGCTAAACAATAGTCATGCTGGTGAAATGCCTCCTAAAGTGGAGCTGCAATCAGTGTTGTGCCCTCTACATTGCTTTCCATTTTATTAGAATATTTGACAAGAGATTACGAGGAGGCCGTGGTATTTTAATGCTTGATCTTGAGTAATCCTGCCATATAAAACAGTACCCTTTTAATCTTTGTGAACAGAGTCAACAAACACGGTTTTGATGTAAGAGCATTCCAAGATTCCAACATACCTTTAAAAGTCATGAGTATGCTAATTATAAATGTTTGGACTAATTAAAAAAGTGAGCCCACTAAACACCAATATTTAGCTTTGCGTGGACACCGATTAGACTAATCGACCATTATTTTACTTCCATTTCCTGCTGTAAAGTTCCTAAGCTTGTGTTCCCCTTCTATAAAGCTCCATTCTATGAAGTATAAAACATATGTTGGGGAAGAATGCCAAACATAAATATGCAGCACACCTTTGCAAGACATGTACATTTACCTGGTAATTATTGTTGACCAGCATTTGATGTGGACGAACTGATAAAATTATGTTGTGTGTGTGGTCACTACTCCTCACTGTGTCTTAGCTGTCATTATTAAAGGTTTGCACATGAAGCCACAAGTTGGTTCCAGAATACTCTGTAAAAGAAGTCTAGCCAAAGCCCATTATATATATGACAAAAAGAAAAAAGTACTGCTATTCTTAACTTCATTCAAAGGTGACCCCACAGTATTTCTTCCACCATTAAATGTCTCTGTCTTCTGGGTTAAATGACTCCCAGTGTTGTTCAACCCATTTTTTCTGGGTCTGAGCTGTCATGAACATTTCCCAATCTGTGATTGGGCGTATGGATTCTTTGCTTCTTTCTCCTTGGGTATGAACACTGCTGTACAGGAACTGTAAGATACTAGAATCAAATCCAATGCAGACACATACAATGCTGAATATGATTTACCAATGATTATAAATCATTATCTTATAAAGAAGGGGCAGGCATAATCAACAAACGAAAATCCCAATTTTGCCACCATCTAATTTGCATATTGGCGTTCTCAGCTTTAGAATCTGACACACATTTCTATTTGGTTTGCCAATCTACTTTTAGATACCGGAAGAAAAAAAACAAAGTTATTTGGCATAGTAGATGACTCATAAACCAGTGGCAATCTGTTGTTGGGGGGAAAAATATTCTGACCCCTTTAAGATGTATTGGAACCACCAACAATAATACATTCTTGCAGCCTTTTCCTCATTCTCGGCAAACAGCATGGTAAAAGCACCCCCTGCTCCGTTACCGCTTCAGCTTTGCCAAAAATCAATATTTCATGCATACAAACGCTCGCTCATTTTGCCTTCTCCCGAGTCGTTCATCGTGATTGCGGTACGTGGAGGCACTGGCATCAATACATAACATTTTTTTTTTGGATAAGATTTATTGTAGGAAATTTCCCAAGGTATTTTCTGTCACTTTTATTAAAGTCAGCTGTCACCTCTATCCAGTGGCAGCCATGTTGTCATCCCACAGCGATATTTAATAGGGTTTTGCTCTTTAACACCCAAATTATTAAATGCTACAAGCTTATCCTGGGAGAAATACTTGGGGTCTTCTGAAAAATCGTTGTCAGGCTGTCATGCTGATCATCTGTCTTCATTTGGGGTCACTGATGCAGAATGAACATACTAATCAAGAGTTGTGACTGTATTAGTTTTGGATTTCATTTGTTATATTTTTTTCAAAAATCCCTAGAAATACTCTTATTGTGTATCCCCCTACTTTACATTCACCCCATTTCCTGCTTGGTAAAAGGTTTGCTGCAAGAATAAGAAGTGAGGGTAAATCTCGCTAACCGAGAACCAGATAACAGCAAAACCTCATATGTTCTAAACTTTTTTTTTTAACCAACAATTAAATTTATCCTTTAAATACAAAAAAAAAATAAGTTTAGGTGTAGATATACTGTAGCTGTTTTTCTTTTTGCCTTTTTTTTACATTCTGCTTTTCCTTGCTCTTTCTGTTCTTCCTTTGCTCTTGTTATTTCTTTTTTTGCTCCCTCCTTCTTTCGTTCTCTT
>NC_092866.1:49304474-49311275 GCF_032062135.1 Pyxicephalus adspersus | reverse complement strand
CCTTCCTTTGCTCTCTCTCTTCTCTGTTCTCCTTCCTTTGCTCACTTTTTTGCTCCCTCCTTCTCTTTCGTTTTCTCCCAAGCTCCCATTCACTCTTTTGCTCTCTTTTTTTTTTTTCAGTTCTGCTTCCTTTGCGCTCTCTTTTCTCTGTTCTTTCCTTTGCTTTCGTTATTTCTTTTTTGCTCCCTCCTTCTCTTTCGTTCTCTCCCAAGCTCTCGTTCGCACTCATTTGCTCACTTGCCCCCCTCTCTTGTTCATTCTTCTGTTTCTCTCTTTCTCCCTTTTCATTAATTATTTTCCTTTCTTCTCTTTCATGATCTTTTTTTTTTTTTCCGTTCTCCTTCCTTTGCTCTTTATTTTCTGTTTCCTTCCTTTGCTTTTTCTTTTCTCTGTTCTCCTTCCTTTGCTCTCTTATTTCTTTTTGGCTCCCTCCTTCTTTCGTTCTCTCCCAAGCTCTCGATTGCTCTCTTTTCACCCTCTCTTGTTCATTCGTTCGTTCGTTCTCTCTCTCTTTCTCTCTTTTTATTTTTTATTTCCTTTCCTCTCTTTTTTCGTGATCTTTTTTTTTTTTCTCTGCCCATGTCTCTCATTACATATGAACAACTACAAATAATTGTTCCCAATTACGAGTCTGTGAGACCCTTATGTAATGGCTGTGATCGGTTGTAAGAGATCAGTAACAATCTTCTTCCGTGCCCTTACTGTACTGTAGTCTGGTTGCTCTGTGTATTCAGCTGCTACATTACTTTCTAATATTGTATATATTATACTTCAATTTGAGTGACTTATCCTAGCATTATACTAATATTTTCCATGGACTGTAAATGAGAGGGCTATTATTGTTCATTATTCATGTCTATAGTAGGGGGTATAGTATCTTAAATGATATAAGTATATGTATTGAATTGTTAATGTAAGCTGAAGTGAGTAATAGAAATGGCTAATGTGTATACAAATTACATATGTGTGAAAGAACTACAGTCAGGATAAAGATCATCTTTAAATGTACATAATTTCAGGTTATAAAAAGTAGTAAAATTGATATATTTATATTGCGATATGCAATGATGGTTCCTTGTAGATAAGTGCTTATTTTAGGCAGAACCTGTAGCCCTGTTTAAATTAATAAAAATCAAATTGTACATTTTTTATGTTTTGGATTGAGAATGGAATGGTTTAAACCCATCAGATTTGTTTGTCCTTTGTGTACAGACGGGGAGATTTCCTGGAGCCTCAACAAAAAGAAAGAATGATACAGAATGAAGATATATTTTTTAGGGGAGCAGAAATGCCTCCCCCATTGGAAGGTCTCCTCCCCCCCCCATCTCTTGTTCTAGTGACAACTGTAAAACTTTAGATTTCCAATTCTTTCTATCTTGGTCATGGTCACCAGAACAAATAGAAAGTGTAAATTTACCCAACGTTGACCCATGCAGCAAAAAAAAAGACTATTGCCTGGGTTTCAATCCTTTCCTACACTATCCAGAATTAAGGGGAAAATGTTGTGTCTGTACCTAAATTCCTGCCTAGGAAATAAAAACTATAGGACATCCAAGTCCAGCTGACATGAAAATAGATATAAATGTTACCGTGCAAACCAAAAATAAGCACCAATTTACAAAATTATATAATATTTTCTCATGCCACTTGCCTTAGTTTTATGTTGGGTTTTACTTTTCCCTAATCTTTGATGATCTACATCTATCCTTATATAAAGCCGTAGGGTGCTGGTGTGGATAACTTACCAAGTCACAACCTCATCTTAATGTTGTTTTTACTTGAAGAAACTATGTGCGAAATATCCCACAGCCAACCCTATCTAAAAGTGTTTGTGGTTTTTTGTTGTGTTGGAGTGGTGTGGTGTTTTGTTTAATTGGAGAATTTATGTAACAAGTAACAAGTTTGGGTGGCTCTGGTTTCCCATCACTACTACCCAACTGTATGGCTTCAAACTTTTCGGCTCTCTACTACCTTTCTTGCCCCTACTCATCACTGCCCAGAGAAATGGCGATTCATACCCATGAAGTCAAGGACAATTAGGCTACAGTAACAGGTTAAGTAACTATACCAGGAACAGCAGACACTTTTATGGCTATTAATTTGGGATGCCAATTTTTAACTTTGTTTGCCAACCATCCAAAAATGTAAATATCTGTTTCCAGCTTCCTGGGTGGTTTCTGGGGGAACCTGACTTGCCTATGTCATTGCCTCCTGATGACTCTTGCAAGATACAGTACAGTAATTGGGTGGGGAAACCATGGGTTATTAAAATTGTTTTGGAAGTAGATGGTTCTTATGTTTGGAATTCTGATTCTGATTTTCAATACAAGACTAAAAATACCATTATTATACTCAGTTATACATGAATATAATTTTCCAGTTGGTATATTTTTAAGGGCTTTTCTATCTATATGTTAGTCAGCATTTAGGATCATTATAGGCATTTTAAATGACTGCCTATAACATATCCTATTTTCATTCCTTCTTTCTTTTTTTTCCCATTGTCATATCGTTCAAAAACTTATACAGTAATGTGGAATAATTGATTTGATGAATGGCGGGATGATTATTACCTGGTTTACAGGCTGGCGGTGTGCACATGAATAAAATCATTTGACCTTTTATGTGGCTGGTAATTGAAGTGATAGTAGTAGGACTGTTTTCCCATGTCTTAATATCTGTAATTGGAGACACGTGTGTTTGAACGAAGGCAAGTACAAAACATGCATTTTTCTGATGATGATAAATTATCAGCAGCGTGTATTTATGTAATACTGACATTATGCTAATTAGTTACCCTGAATTATGGCCATTAAAAGATAATGAAATAACTGAAAACCCTACCTTTTCTTTGATAATTGTTCCAATGCCAAGACACTGGACACAGGGTTTCTGCCAAATCTTATTTTAACATGGTTTGCCATGTACTCTTTCCGAATTGGCCTTTTGATCAGTCACGTCAGTTGGTGCTTTTGATGCAAGATTTAAATATTTATAGTTATTATGTTCAGGACTTAAAATATTTATTTTTCTAATTAATATTTTTGCTAACCACTTGTAGCCAAAGTATGGTAATCTTTAGCACTCTCGTAAAGACTACTCTCGTAACATCAGGTCCAGAGCCATTGACCTGATCAGTTTATCCAAACGGTTCCCCACATCATTCAATAGGTTCTGTGAGTGGAGGCATCAAAAAACTAACACCAATGGTCTGTAGATGCAACCCAGATTTTATTCTTGGATCTCATTGCTCCCTTTAAAAGCCTTATGCAACTCCTCCAGTAAAAGTCCCCTGTTTGAATCCTTCCCATGGTCTACAACCAAGATGACATCTTTCCCGTTTCTACTTTGGCTACATTTATGAAGCCTGTTCACACACTCCTTGAGCTTTATGTTACATTATCTTCAACCATAATGAATAATGCCATCAATGTTACGTGATGGCTATGTTTAGACTGGTGGTTAGGTTGTTGTGTGGTTACTACTGCTTCACCATTGCCTTAGGGATGACACTACATGAAGTTTCTACTTATCACAGCCCAATGGAGAATAAATGGGGGTGGTTGCAATTTCGTAGCAATGTCCCAGCTACCAATGTAACTAAACCTATCCATCTCTTTGGTTTATCCATGCAGTTATTTTTAAGGCAGTATTTGATAATTGTCATAGTTGCCATTGTGTTTGTGTCAGATCTGAACCCAACCTTTAAGCTCTTAAATGGCTGATGTCATAGCTGATCACTTGTGTAGTACCATGGCCACTCCAATTGTAAGTAGAGGCTAAGATGGCACAATCTTCAGCTGGAAATGGACTGGGAAGTTTTAAGTGCTTTAGGACTTTCATAAAAAATGTATAAAATCCTAAGTCTGATATCTGGCACTCACTTCAAAGACCAGAAAATTAGCTGGCTGGTTATTTCACCTTTTTGCTGTTACACAGTCCTGCTTCCCAGTCTATTGCATGTTTCAATGATCAATGCAAGTCCCTGGGGGAACACTGTCCCAGCCCCATGCTCCTCCTGGACAAAGTATCAGTATCCTGGGCTTACTTAGCAGAACCAAGAAATCTAAAATTCAGCTACAGGTGCCCTTTTTTTGTTATTTTATAACGTTTTCACCTAATCGGAAAACTAAAGCTCTTCTGTCATATTGCAGTACTAAACTAGAGTCAGCTTTCCTAAAGTAAATCCCTACCACTTCCCTATTGGAGACAAGACAACTCTGACTCAACGTATATCCAAATGCCATGATTGCACCCTATATTTTTATGTTTGTAAAATAAAGATTGTATTAACCCTGATCTTATATACAAAAAAATTGGCATAAAAACAGAAACATTGATCACCAGACTTTACACTTTATTTAAAGATAAAATGTTATGGTATATTATAC
This sequence comes from Pyxicephalus adspersus, assembly GCF_032062135.1. NCBI lineage: Eukaryota > Metazoa > Chordata > Amphibia > Anura > Pyxicephalidae > Pyxicephalus > Pyxicephalus adspersus. The sequence goes on along the minus strand of NC_092866.1, from coordinate 49,306,884 downwards.
TATTGGTAATATGGCAATATCATATTATTATGGTTTGTAACCCGCCATAGGCTTTGTTTTATAGTTTCTTTGGACTTTTTTTATAAGCTCAGATATGCAGTATATATCTTTGAAAGCTTTTGTAATGTTAAGTGTACAGAAACTTGATTTCCATTCTAAAAAAGAAAAGTCCTTTGAAATACCTTCTGACTTCTTACATTGGCCAAAAACCACATTGAGCTCCTCGCTGGAGTTCCCAGTTTTGTCCTTCTCAGAAGCTATTTTACAGCCAAGTCAATGGTTCATGAGTGGTGTTGGGAACTCAAGTGTAGAGACCTTGCTCATGGAAATTCCCAACTGTCTTTTATTTACTATCTGATGCTGATATACGTTTTGGATTAATTCATTTAGCTCATTTTATGTACAGGTTGATTTCCTGTTCCCCTTTCATACAATGCATGGCATGTTTTTGGTTGTAAACAAAGACTAAAGGGTGCATAGTATAAAAAAAAAAAACTATCTGTATAAAGCTAACCATAACATTAAAATTGGATTATTTATTCCCCTATAGTTCACTAGCCCTCAAATAGTACTATACAGTCATATGAAAGATCATGTACATCCTATGAACATTTTACACTTTGGATCTTTAAAACCAATAAATTAATTTTAAATGTGCATGAATTTTATCACTGTGCTAAACACCACCTGTTACAATTTCCTAACATTAAAGCATAAAGAAATACAATTTTGACCATGTCAGGTCCTACATTTGACCTACAGCTTCCCGTAGAATGTTTTCATGACTTGGTTTTCAAGCAACTTCCAGTATACATAGATTGTTTCCTTCCTGAATAAGCCAGGAACATCAAATTCAGGATGTTCTACCAGGATTTGCATGGCCATTCTATTTGCTATGCCTTCCTCCTAAATGCTTTTACATGTTGACCATCAAATGCAATGGTCTTCTCCTTGTCCTACTAGCAGGCTATAAAGCCGGTCTAAATGGTAACCATTGAAGTCTACTTGCAGTTTACAGAGGGGGACCTCAGGATTTGGGGCTTATAGTGCACTCAATGTGGCAATTTATTCAAATGTAACCACTGGAAGATACCTGCTACCCAACCCTGCAGGTACCTTACATATGTTTAAGGGAATCACGAGTGAGAGATATAATAATTTTGCAGTGCATATAAGGAGAAAAAATATTTTAATAGTATAGAATGTTTATCTGTATGTTTTGTATTCTGGTCCACTTTTTAGGATCATTGGCGTAACCAGAGCTACTAACTTTTTATTCTTCTTCTCATTTGGCTTGTAGGCACTTGAAGTGTTAATGAACGCACCTCTGGGACTCGGTATTGGTGGACGCATGATGCTCCTTTGCCCCTGCTGTTCCCACACGCTGTAAATTGCTCATGTCTATAAGACGGAAGGATGGCTCATGGTATTCCCTCACAAGGCAAAGTAACAGTGACGGTGGACGAGTACAGTTCCAACCCCACCCAGGCATTTACACATTACAATATTAACCAAAGCAGATTCCAGCCCCCACACGTTCACATGTAAGTATGCTTCTTTATTTCTGTGAAATTAATATTGTATATTCTGTATATTTTTTTTTTGCTAACAAGGCAAAAAGGTGCTGTGCAATGTATAATTTATTCTAGCAGGACAAAAGAAAATTTAAATCTGAATTTAAGTGAGTTTCTATTGCTGTTTACTTTCTTTTTATGTTGCATAAAAATTCCAACAGTAGTAAACCGTCCTTGTATGTTTCATTGATTTTAGGATTTAGGGCTTGTTCACCCTAGACTGCCTAATGTGTTTTAAAAAGTGCACATGCATTGTGTTAGGGCATGTCATTCATTAAAACAGGCTGACGAATGCACTAAAACACATAGATAGTCATATGCACCGTTCTATGGAAATTGTAGTGTATTTCCGCACGTTGCACTCCAGTGCGCCAAGAAGATTCCTTTGGGGTGCCATTAAGAATAAATGGAAACGCAGCACACAATGTGTTTAATATACATTTTGGTACTCAATAATAGGAATAAGTCCTTTATAAATTTTGGAAGCAAGGTTTCTATGTGTTATGTTGTTCCCTGTATCGTACATTCTTTCCATTGCTGGCTGGTGAATCTGTGTAAGGTTTAGTTGTTGGCTCGGCTTACTATAGCTGACTATATAATTCTATACCTTACTGTCTGAGCAGTCTTTTCTTGGTTGGTAGATCCAACCAAACCCTTCCATGGTTCACTATCCAACCTTCGAACAAATTCAGGCCCCAAATTTTCTAAATCTAGGAACAAACATGTAATAACATATGGTGGTGGCTGTATTTTATTAAGGCCAAGAACAGTTTCTACAAATGTAGAAAAATACCTTTGGATCCTGATAATTAGTATTTTTGTAACTTTCTAAATTG
>NC_092866.1:49298293-49303599 GCF_032062135.1 Pyxicephalus adspersus | reverse complement strand
TTTGTCAAAATGGTTATGTAGAGCATGTGTGTCTTTTGCATTCCCACTTGCTTTTGTTCTTCTGCAGTGTTGAAGTTCTATATTTACAGTAGTAAGCCATTATGTCTTCGGTGTAGGTTCTATTACTCCAGTTTTGTTTATTTTCTGCCTCATGCTGTGTTTCTTTTTAAAGCCGCTGCAGGTTAATTCCAATCATTATCCTGCATTTGTAGCGCTGTGTCTCTGGTGACACTTCTTTTTCAATACCTAAGGAAGAAAAAAATCACATAACTATTTAGCAAGTAAAAGCCTAAAGTAGTCAGATGAGAGGTTATTGATCATTGCTTTTTCAAGTTTGTTATTTATAAAAATAATGCAGGCTTTGCTTTTAACAATAATGGTGTGTAGTGTTCAATGACCTATAGTAACCAATTGGACTTCATCTTTTCTTGATCTGACTAGTTTAGGGCGGAAATATTCATTGCCCCCATTCCGTCACAGGATGTTGCCATCTTCTTCCTTTTTCTCTTCCTGCAGATTCTTTGGATATGTGATTGGGCTGGGTCAGGATGACTTAACTCCTGCATGGGCACAGTTCATTCATTACTCCCCTTTCCATAGAGCAGAACGGTGCTGTATGTACAGCATCGTTCATGCATCTTGCCGTGCATAGTTGGCTTGTGAAAGATCCTTTCCAACAACTATAATTGCACGTGTGTATGTGGCTTTAGGGTTGGGTGGGGGATGGGAGTTCAGTTCCCCTTTTCTATTGAACTTTACTAAGAACAACTAGCCTGGACACTCATCGAGAGCTAGTGTTCATGTCTAAATCTTTTTCAACCCTTTTTCATAAAAACCGACATCAATTGCCAGTTAGAGGTCAAAAGCCCATGCAGTTTTATCAAAAAAGCACCTGCTCTTTTATGGTCTTTTGATCATGGTATTTGCACAGTGCCAGTTTTCTGATAAGAGGTGTTGGATGTGGTCAAGCTCAGAGACTAAATCGAGTACTATTTTATTTTAAGAGATAGAGTGGTTGATGTAGTGCTGACTTCTCAAAGGATATAGCATAGGTTAAAAATTGAATTCTGAAGAGTTTACAAATAAGTAATAATACTTTATGTTGAATAATTCCCCTTCATCTAATGCAATATGAGCTAGACCCTGCTTTTAGGTGATTCTATTGTGTTTGACATTCTCATTGGTCAGTTTAGGGCTTTAAAGGTGGGATTACGTGGACCAAGCAGGAAATTCAAGTACTGAAATTGATATTTGCATTACAGACCAACCCTAATTATGAGTTTTTTTTAAGGGAAGTCTAGTAATGTATGGGTTTTGGTGGTCAAGAGCATGCAAGTCCAGGTTTCGTTTGTTTGAATTTTTTTTATTGTGGGATTTCAGTACAATAGGTAAGGGAAATAAAACAGCAAAGCATAGTACAAAACCAATGAGTAAATCGAGTAATTCCATTCTCCAATGACAACATATAGTAACAAAATAGTTCCATTTAAAAAAAAAAAAAAAAAAAAAAAAAATCTTCAAAGGTTTCTTCGGCATGAATCTTTCATGGCCAGCCTTCATGGGGATAACCAGAAACCATGGGCCCTAATTCTTTGTGATGTAGGAGTGCAAAATGTGGATAATAATCAAATGGACCTATGATGATGCCAGAGTGCCAGAATTATATTCTAAACCATAAAGTTCTGACATAGGACTATAACAATCTATTATTTAAGAGATTGAGTAAAGAATACTATTTTAGAGATTTGCTATTTCCATCTAAACAACACTTACTAAAAGACAAAACCTTTATATCCAAATCCTTTTCCGTTTTTTGAATGCAGGCAGGAGTGGCATATAATGATTACATTACAAGGCAGCGGTGTCTTTGATGTCCATACTGCAGTTGACCGCATGGTTTTATATTCCCTAGGCTGTGTGAAAGGCAAGATGGAGGTATACAGTGGGGAATGGCCTGGGTCTTTAAATTGCCCGAAGCATTTTTATACGCTATTGAGTATGCAAAAAAAAAAAAGTAGGTTTGTAACTAAATTATTTATATTTAGCTGTTAACAATGGAAAACGAAAATGTTGCTTTATTGCTGACTTTGGATAGTATAGATGTGCAGTGTTCAACCAAGATTTTTTTTAAGCTGAGTGGGAAGAAATTGTAGGTAGGTTGCAGCCCCTGTACTGTGACCCAACTCTTCAGTAACCACTCAAAACAGCCAGGTGGTTATTGAAAAGTGCTGGGTGGTGCGCCCAGCTAAAGGGGCTGGGGAGAACATTGGATCTGTGTTAATACAAACCTACACTAACCCAACTTTCCTAACCCTTCTAAATTTTTCATACTAAAACTCTCCACCTTGGCTTTTTTTACATACTCTAGTACTCTTGTCCTTTCAATATATCCTTCTGCTCTTCAGTGTACCCCACACACTAAAATACCTTCATTCTTGCTCCCAGGCTTTGCAGCTTTTGGAATAAAAACATCCTAGCTGGATCCTCTGCCCACACACAGGCATTGTGGTCTCATTCAAAGATTAGCTTTTCCCAAACTTTTTACCACTGAGGAATCCTTGAATTAATTTTCAGGTCCCATGCAAGCTCTACTAAAATCAATATTTTGAAGGCTAATAGGGTAAAAAAGTGTGTTAAATTGGTGGATATTGGAAAGAATGCCCCTTACATTGGTGGCTAGATTAACCGGTTTAAAGACACCTAAAAGAATCATTCGAGCCAATAAACTGGCTCTACTAAGGGATATTGGGCCTAGAATTATGCAGGTATCATCAAATGGGAGCTCAGTCAGCCACAGTTTGAAAAACCTCTAGCAAACTCTGAAGGAGCCCTTGGGTTCCACAGAGCCTTGATCGAGAATTCCTGCTATAGATCCTCTGTGCGGGATGGCTGTTTTAAGGAAAATTGGACTGGAGGATAGAAGTCCAATAGAGAGATGGTTGGGTGCTATTCAGACCTAGTTTTACAATGCTCAGCTGACATAGTGTTGTGTTGCTGAGGAGGTTAATGCCGGGCTTGCTGTGTAAACATTAGCATGTGTCTTTATAAAAGTCAAGTACTCCCAACATCTCCTGAGTATTGTGCTGTGTGAACGGCCTATAGCAGCACAGACTATAATCTTCCACTAGAAAGAGCCGGCTGTGTGTGTCAGTCAAGTCTTAGCACTGGAGGCGATGTTTAGGCTTTAACTCCTTCCACAGTATTTAGTTTGTTATTAGGAATGCTGGTCAGATACACACTGTGGTCTCCCAAGAATTCCCCCCTAATTGTAATGGATTTACACAAGCAGGACTCGCCTTTTGTAATCTATTATCACCTTTCAGTTAACCGAATCTCATACCACAAAACCAAAATAAATGAAGTCATTTAGATTGAGATAATAAAATTGTAGCTTTTGAAATGACTCTGTGATACAGTCTGCCTACTGAGTGGATCCAATATTTCCTCAACATCCCAATTGTTATTATCATCGTCCTATAAATGCTTGCCAGGGTACGTTTGCAAATACAAGAATGTTGATCATTCCATAAATTCAGAAAGCTCCTTACTTCTATTAGCAGTATTGTCAGCCCTGCCTGAGTTCTCCTCTGGACCACAGAACACTTGTGGAGAGTTGGAATTGCTCTGTATTTCTTTGATGAAGAGTATTCCAGACATACATTGAAAATAATTGTTAGTGGTTACAAAGATTGCAAATATTGTGTGGCCGCCTCATAATAAAGCATCATAATGGGTCTCTAGTATAAAGGACAATTTAGTTAGGGGCTGGTTTATGTAGTGACATTTTGGGTGAAGCCTAACATTTTACCATCTGTAGGTTTGTGGACAAATGGAAGTGTTCTAGTTTTCTAATACAGTGGTACCTTGGTAAAAGACCTTAATCCGTTCTAGATCCTTGGATTTATACCAAACAGGACTTATACCAAACAAATTTTTCCCATAAGAAATAAAAGGAAAAAAATTATTCAGTCCCTATGAAAAAAAAAAATCATATTGTATTGGCTATTATACATTGATGGGGCTGTATAAAATAATTTAAACACTGCTTAATACCAAAATACATAAATAAAAAAGCAATTAGATGAAATAAAATAAAATTTAACCTCCCTTTACCTTACTGAGAAGAGTCGCGTGCCTATTAGGATGGTGCTGAGAAGGAAGGAGGAGGACATGGTATATAATTCATAGAGAATTATAGCGCAGTTTGTTCACTAAATGGCAGCAACTGGCGTACTGAGGCTCATGGGCAGTCGTGGCTTTGTCTCAAAGGAGGTAAATAAGGGTAGCGTGCAGTGTTGTGACTCATTTTGACCCATACAGGTTCTAGCACAAAGGTTGTATACCAAGCAATATTTTTCATGTCCAAGCAGGACTTATACCAAGTTGGACTTATACCAAAGTGGAATTATACCAAGGTACCACTGTATAGGTATTCACCATAGACATGGTATATCAAGTTTCCATGTGGACTAAACTAAGTGAGGGCCATACATAGTACACACATTAAAAAATAGGCATTGGGATCTACAAAAACCTTAAGTCAGCAGATTTACTTTTTATGTACAATAACTCATTGGTATACCCGATTCAGATAAATAGACTCCCCTTCGTACAGAAAATCAAGTACATGGTTATTCAATGATCAAACAACCTATAATACTACCCATCATTCAGCCTAAGAAACTGGATTCTCAACATCCTGAGACTATTTTATGATGTGACCAAGCAGAATTGGTTTTACTGCATATGTTGGAAGGGTGGACCAAAATCAGGGTTATCATTTTGAGATCCAGCGCAGTACTTCTAATAATTAATCTCGTATTACCTCCTAGAACTGGCTTATTACCTGATGATCCCTAATAGACAGCATGGTGCAGATCATAAATTTACTCTCGGTATCCAAAGATGCTCTACTTATTCTAAATTGAATTTATGATAAATATGACTTTGCCACAGAACTCCACTTCTATATTAGTAGATAATATCCAGCTTGTATAGTTTTTTTTATTTAGGCTAATTACTGTTGGGCTAAGATTTTTAATTAGACATAGCTAATGGTAGGGATTATTGAGATAAAAAGAGTAACGGCATGTATGAAATGAATTGCATGAACTTTCAATAAAATCTATTAAAAGTTTCCCATGAAAACCAGAATAAGGTTGTGTGGTTTATACAACATTGTATTTCCATACAGGTATAATCTGAACCTGCAAGTATTTGGTGTAGTAGAGAGCCCTGATGCTGTTAGCGGTACTTGAAAATTTGTGGCACATGATTTACAAAGTTGTTGGAGTTGTTTGTTCTTT
>NC_092866.1:49294486-49296187 GCF_032062135.1 Pyxicephalus adspersus | reverse complement strand
CCAGTCTTCTAGCAACAACCACAACGCAACCTTCAATTCAAATCGATGGAACTGAATTACTATATAAGTGTGGTAAGATGCTATGCTAGGTGCCAAGTCCAGAAACTGTGCCACAAACCACCACAACACGAATGCAACTGCATGCCCAAATTGATTCCCAACCTCATATGACTGAATGGGAAAAGCTGGGAGTGCGTTTTGAGTATGGTGAACAAAAAACTGAAACTCAGCATTTACTGCAGAAGAGATATACAAAATATAAATTCTACCTGTCAGCAATTTTTTTATTTAATTGGGAAACATAGCGAACCCTTATATAATTAATATATAATAACAGCTCACAATACATTAGTGTGTTGGTAATTGGAAAGAATGGCTCTTACATTGCTGGTCAGTTGGAAAAAGTTGGTGTTGCCTAAAATGACCTAAGAGGCACAATAATGTAACAACATAATCATTGCTCAAGGAACCCCTAGCAATTTCTGGAGGGACCCTGGATGAGAAACACTGACTTAGATTCTAATGGCACAACTTGAAAAAAAAATATTTTTCCCTTTTTCTCCCCTTTTTTTCACTAAAGGTAAGTTAGTTCTTTGCACGGTCGGTCTACAAGTGTGGGCTGTCCATATTTACTTTCTGGTAAGACCTCTTACCAGAAGTACCAAATTACCTTTCCCTGGATTGCAAGCGATGCCCCATGCCCTTTGCTAAGCCCTATTAATAAAAAAAAGCTTCAGCTGAGATATCCCAGCTCTGCTTTTGTATACATTTATACAAGATAATAAAGTCTTCTTATAATACCTTTTTCGCAGTGTAAACAAACAACCTATGTATACTAGAAACCAATACACCTCCTAATAGAGAACGAAGCCACAAAAATAATTATAAGAATATTTTTTCAAATGTTTGATTTGTGTAATTTGGGTTTAAACTTCATTGTTTAGTTTGGGATTTGGGATTTCTGCATCCCAGCTGGCACATCTTGGTGTGTGAAAGGGTGGATTACCAGCACATAAGAGAAAGTCAAGTATGGTCAACCCTGGAAGCTTACAAATATGGCTTTGTTCAGTTTATTTCAGACTCTGATGTCAACATTTTTCTTTAACCCTCTACTACCCTATCCAAAATGGTATGGGAGGGTTTAGCTTTAGATATAATTTACATTGCTGCTGTGCCAAGATAATGGAGCCATCCCAGGGTGTTGATGTATTTTTCTGTTTTAATAAAATTTACGGTGCATAATACAAATTAATTTTTAGAACTTAGGTACACATCACATAGTCAATTGTGCAGTACAAAAGTTCTCAGCTGATCTTGGTATGGGAAGACCACTGGATGTTGTTGTCAGTCATTGGTTGACTTATTTTATGAAGTTACTGCACTTTGCTCATTGAGAACTGCTTTTATTCTGCCTTATTTACCAGACCTCTTCTATTTGATCATGTGCTATTTTCCTGATCTTTCTTTGAGCTGGTGAGCTTGGAGAACCACGACTGCCATCACTGGTTAACAATCACAAGTTAGCTTCCCTTCCATGACCTCTATAGGAATGGTAGCTGAATCTGTTTTCGTTTATTCAGTCTGAAATACATACATTTTTTTACAATTCAGCAGTTAGTTTAGCAGCTCCCCATTTCTCCGTCTTTCTGTTTCTCCTGATGCAGTTTACTTATCCAAGCTTAGATTGAAATCTGGACTTGT